>NW_024582623.1:267091-271564 GCF_018398535.1 Haplochromis burtoni
TAAGAGAAAAATATTTGTTTTTTAGGGGAGAAACCCAAAAAGCCCCCAAGGTAAAAAACAGCCGGGATTAATACCGCAAGAAAAAAAAACGGTTATAAGTGAAACAACGGGGTATGAAAAGTCTTCTTTTACTGTTGTGCTTGGCTGCCATGCTAATGGACAGAAACTGCCGCCTATGGTGATTTTTAAGCGAAAGACTTTGCCTAAAGAGAAGTTTCCAGCAGGAATCATCATTAAGGCAAATGAAAAGGGCTGGATGGATGAGGAAATGATGAAAGAGTGGCTGAGGGAGGTGTATGTAAGGAGACCAGGTGGTTTTTTCCACGCATCACCATCGCTCTTAATCTGTGACTCTATGCGTGCCCATCTCACAGCCGATGTGAAAAAACTAGTGAAACAAATGAACTGTGAGCTTGCTGTCATTCCGGGAGGCCTGACAAAGGAACTCCAACCGCTGGACATCGGTGTGAACCGCCCGTTCAAAGTAAGGCTGCGAGCGGCCTGGGAGCGATGGATGACCGATGGAGACCACAGTTTCACTAAGAGTGGAAGGCAGCGCCGGGCGAGTTACGCCACAATTTGCCAATGGATTGTAGATGCTTGGGCTAACATGTCTGCTGGCACTGTTGTTCGAGCTTTCGCAAAAGCCGGCATCATTTCCGAGGAGCCGCACGGCACGGAAAGTGACTCTGACAGTGAAGAAAGTGAACCTGGCATGTTTGATGGAGATTTAGCGCAGCTGTTCAATTCAGACACAGAGGATGAGGACTTCGATGGGTTTGATTGATGATAAAAATGTGAGTACCAAACTTTGTTTTGCTCCTGCTTTATTTTTAAATAGCACACTTGTATGCTTGTGTGTTGTTGATGATGACGATTACCGGTAATAGAAATGTGAGTAAGGTACCGAACTCAGGTTTGCTCCCGCTTTATTTTTAAATACGCATACGGTACTTGTATGCGCCCTATAATCCAGTGCGCCTTATGTGTGTGTTAAATACAGTAATGGCACACATAACTGAGACTGCGCCTTTTAGTACAGTGCGTCTTATGGTCGTGAAAATACGGTACTTTATCAACGCAGTATCTAAAAACTTTGCACCATAGTGGTTAAAATCTCATTCTAATAAGAGTTAAAAGCGCATTCGGTTATTAGGTTTACAGGGTTATTGAATTATGGTTAACGGTTGGTAGAATTTTTTTTAAACATTATCTGCCAATTACATCTGCCACCCTTCTCCAAATCTGTGCCCCTACCTGGCCCCCCCAACAAAAATTTTTTAGACACGCCACTGGCTGCACCATACCAGACTGTGATGGAGGAGCACAGGACAGACTCGGGTAGCTGGTGACACACTGAGCTGAGAGAGTTTTGAAGAGAGAAGTTCAGGCACGATGGTGTTAAAAGCCGAACTAAAGTCCACAAACAGGACCCTGGCATAAGTTCCCGGGGGGTCGAGGTGTTACAGGATGTAATGCAGCCCCATGTTCACTGCCGACCTGTTTGCCCAGTAGGCAAACTGCAGAGAGTCCAACTGGTGGCCTGTAATATCCTTCAGATGGACTAACACCAGTCGTTCGAAGGATTTCATGACCACAGACGTCAAGGCGACAGGTCTGTAGTCATTCAGTCTTGTGATGGTGGGTTTCTTGGAGCGTTTGAAGCAGGAGGGAACTTCACACAGCTCCAGGGATCTGTTGAAGATGCGAGTAAAGATGGGAGCCAGCTGTTCACCACAGGTTATGAGGCAGGAGGGTGAGATGTTTGGACCGGGGGCTTTCCTGGGCTTCTGTTTCTGAAATAGTCGGCTCACATCCTCAGTGTGTATTCTGAGTTTCAGGGAGGAGGAAAGGGGGGTGAGAGGTGTGATGGAGGTCATTGAGTCTGGATTGGAGAGGGTGGTGGTGGTCGTTGAGTCTGGAATGGGGAGGGTGAAGGGGGGAGAGGTGGAAGGTGTGTTGGTGGTCAATGTCTGAAGCAATGTCTCTGGGGAGGGGAGGGTGAGGCGTGGGAGTCTGTCCATCTCAAACCTACAGTAGAAAGTGTTTAACTCGTTGGCCAGGTCTTTGTTTACTTCAACAGTGGGTGGGGGGTGTTTGTAACTGGTGATTTCCTGCAGGCCCCTCCACACTGACGAAGGGTTGTTGGCTGAGAGCCGTTCTTCCAGCTTCTGGGAGTATATCCTTTTAGCTGCTTTGATCTCTTTGGTCAGTGTGATCCTGGCTTGCTTGTACAGGGCCCCGTCACCACTCCTGTAGGCGTCCTCCTTGGCCTTACGAAGATGTTGGAGTTTAGGAGTGAACCATGGTTTATTGTTGTTGTATGTGCAAAAGGTCTTAGTTGGCACACACATGTCTTCACAAAAACTGATGTATGTCATATGTTCTAATGTTAGCCGATTTGGTTTTTGCATTTCTTGATGAAGTGGACCGACTTAAATATTTGTCCATAGCTCAACCCTTGATGATGCACATGTATTTACATGCCACTAGTTTGAGAGCCACTGACCTAAAGGACACATCCAGATGTCAAAGGATTAAGAAGATTGTAATAAAACACAAGTTGAAGAGTTGTGAATGATACATATCTATATATCTTCTCTTCATTTCAATTCTTATTATGAGTTAAAGAGGACAGATGTTCTGATTTTACTCGTATACTTCACATAATGACTCAGTGCAAAGTTTTTGTTATTGTTAGAGTGAGTTAAGTTACCTTTAAATCCCAAATGGACCTGAGAAAGGTGATGATGGTGACATTCTAAAGACACTTCTGGAACGTGGTCGGAATGTCTGTCAAAAAACTGCACAAACGCTAATGTCAAGGAAGAACACTGATCAGGTAATTTATACTGGTATTTATTTAAACTACTTAGCACCGTTACAATGAGCTAAAATTGTCTTTACTCCAGTTTTTGCTGCCGCTGCTAATAGGGAATGAGGGATTTCTGTGTATGTTGATTTACTCACTTATGTGGTTGTAAATCCAGCGTGGCAGAGCAGAGAATGAGGCCTCTTTGTCTCCTGCCTTCTCATTGGCTGACCTCCACTCCAACCCCGACCACCCTTCAGTTACAAGTTTTGCAACACATTCCTCGCAAACAGTGTTGCAAAAGTATCAGTCTATCAGTCAACACATTTGTGAATATTTTTTTCTGTAACTACATTTAAAACACATGTGCAGTGTGTAGAGAAGAATATGTACAGGTGGAAATTTCAAAGTACACGTTCACATTTTTTCTACAAATTGTTCCTTTTTATTCTACAACTTCTCATATTTTGCAACAATACTTTCATACATTCCCAGCTTCTGTAACCAGTGGGTGCAGTGTGGTCGGCACCAGCTCTGCTGCCCTCTGAAGGTTTCTCCAGCAGCTCAAAAGCACTTACCCTCCACCTGCAGAAGAGTGAACTGTATGTCTTCCTCTGCTGTAACAAACACAGCCCCCCCTCCTACACCACTGGAAACTTCCACTGCTCCTAAACTCCTCTGACGAGCCCAAAACCAGCACAAAGTGTACCTCACATCCACACAATAATTCACCTATTGATTGATAAGCAGTTTACTTCAGCACACAGTCAACCAACACAGTCACCAAATAACAGTGTCAGCGATATGGGATTTACTCATATAAAAATCATTTAAAAAAAAAAGTATTTCAGACTAAACAGTTGAAATATAAAAAAATGAAATGCATGCCATTATATGTTTGTATATCCACAATGTAAATGTTGTTTGTCATAAATCAACACTAATGTTTTTGAGACTGACAATAAAAAAATCAGCGCTGAACTTGTTTAAAGCCTGAGTCTTCCTTCTGCAATGCAGTTGAATAACTCCTGAGTCATGGGTATGTAGCCCTTATTGTCTTCCAGGTAAAACAGAGGATCCTTGATGAGAGCAGGGTTAAAACCTTCCTCTGCCAGCTTCACCTTCATCTGCTTAAAGGTGCTCGTCACTACCAATGCATCCTGCCAGAGAAAAATGAAATGGTTACGGGATTATTGCTAAGATGTATGCAGATATATCTTAATGTGATCATTCATTGAACTTTATTTACCTGTATGCGAACGAAGCGTGGTCTTGCGTAGCTGGGCAAGTAGTTTTTGACATGCTGATATAAAGCTTTGCCATCAAAGTCCATATTTTCTTTCAGTTTCAGCGCTGCCATTCCAATTCTTCCCTCGTGTCCTATTCAGTGAAGGTCAAAGTAAAAAGAAGAAAAAATACCCTCAGAATCCAGACATTAATCCAAACATTCAGAGTTTTTCCTCAGTATGTCAGAAATATGCGATTAATCTCAGAATTCCAAGAAGAAACTTCTGAATTCTGAGTTTTTTTTCTTAGAATTCTGGAAAAAAAGGATGTTTGTAATATTTATGAGACATACATCACAATAATCTTGCTTTTAGTGTCATTATTACCTGGCACCTTCACACCATAGACATTAGCCTCTTCAACAAAGTCAACTG
>NW_024582623.1:271584-309720 GCF_018398535.1 Haplochromis burtoni
AAAAACACTCTCTGGTACTCCTTGTCCTGACCTTTCACCCAGATTGTCAAATTCATTTATTATGTTTCACAGACCTGAAAGTGTCTCCAATGCGGTCTTGAAAGAAGATGAATCCCTCGTCGTCAATCTTTAGAAGGTCGCCACTGTTAAAGTACATGTCGCCCTTCTCGAACACATCTCTTAGCTTCTTTTTGTCTGTCTGCTGCTTGCCCTTGGCATAGCCACTGAAGGGTGTTCTTTTTCCAATCTTTGCCACAAGCAGACCAGTTTCTCCTGCGAGTAAAAGTAACAGTATACGTTTAAATAGCAGCTTAAAAGGCAAGGCGGCACCTTAAGAGACAGGCTCACCTCTTGGGACTTCAACACAAAATCCTCTGGAGTCTCTGACTGGCTCCTCTTTTTCTGTGTCAAACCTTATGAGGGCATATTTGCATGCCATCTGAAACAGTTTACAGATACATTGAACAGAATAAGCAGTTAGTCATATAAATCATGCCACATCTCCATATACAGAGGTCCAGTTAACCTCTGAAAAAAGGCTCACTGGCCTCACAGAGACTCACAGCCCATTGTCCACCAGTGGCACTAGTTTCAGCCATTATAAGGTTGTTGCATTCAGCTGAGACTGAAGTTACTTGAGTGACAAAACGTTTCTCTAAAAAAGCTATGACTTAAGCCATGGTTCTTCTAAGCATGGCTTAGGTTTGCAAAATTCATCTGAACAAACCACAAGACCTTTGGGAAAATGGACTGTACACAGTGGCATATTTTGTGAAAAGCAAGCACAGCATAAAAACTGTGAAGCAGGATGGTGAAGAGGAGATGGTCTGGACTAGTTTTGCAGCCAAAGGACCTGATCATCTTGCAGTCATTAAGTTGACCATGAACTCCTCCGTATACCAAAGTATTCTAGAGTCAAATGTGAGACCATCTGTCTGACAACTGAAGCAACTTGAAGTGACATTATAAAGAAAGGTGGACTAATGTTATCGTTTTATAATTATGTAACTTTAGAATTGAAAGAGGGTGTGCTTTTCTTTTTCACATCTATCCATCTTCACAACCTTGCGCCTCCATATTTATCCGATCTTTCCATACATACTCATCCCCTCGTACACTCCGCTCTTCTTCAGCTTCCCTTCGGTCTCTTCCACCTGCTCGCCTGACTACCATGGGACTCAGAGTCTTTAGTTATTCTGCCCCGAGACTTTGGAATGCACTTCCACCAGATCTCTGGACTACAAACTCTCTCATTAATTAGAAATCACGTCTCAAAACCCATCTATTCAGAATTGCATACCCTTGATTCCGTCTCGGTCTATTTTTACCTTGCTTACTTTTCATACTTTCATGCTGGCTTTTTTCCCCTCATTTACCTTATGTTTAAAGTTTATTTTGCAATATTTGTTGTATTGTTGCTACTTTTTTGTGACCTTGAGGGTCTTAAAGGTGCCTATAAATATAATGTATTATTATTATTATTATTACATCTTACTTTGTAGAGAAAATGTTCTCTGCCAACAGCTCCAACTTTCCCACCATAGTTGATAAAGCCAACATTCCCTTCAGTTGCTCCGTAGCATTCACGGATACAAATGTTCCCAAATCGCTCCAGGAACTCAACCCAGGTGTCTTCCCTTATTCCGTTCCCTACAGCCAGTCGGACCTTATGATCCTTGTCATTGTCTCTCTAAAAGAAGGCCAAAGGAGAGGTGAGAACATAAACAATGACCATAAGAAACAATGCTCCTGACTGAAGCAGGTTGGTAGAAATCATTAAAACAGTTTGAGCTTCTAATGCATATCCCAATATCGTCATTAGTAAATTATGACCTTAAACTTGTCAAAGGAGCTTGCAAAGAAAAGCGTCTGGACTTCTTTAAGTTACTTGAAGACGTTTCACCTCTCATCCAAGAAGCTTCTTCAGTTCTTCTCAGATGAGAGGTGAAACGTCTTCAAGTAACTTAAAGAAGTCCAGACGCTTTTCTTTGCAAGCTCCTTCGACTACGATGACCTGGATGACTGAGAACCTTCACAGACACCTTAAACTTGTGTTTACCTTCGGTGTGTTGCAGAGGTAGCGCATGACCTCGCCTATGTACTGGATGACAGTCACATTGTACTTTCTACAGTCATTCCAAAAGTTGGAGGCAGAGAACTTGCTTCTCAAAACAACAGTGGTGCCTAAAAATGGAAAGATACAGAGTTCAGCAAATATGCCGCTTCATGCTAAGAGTTCAGTGTTGTAAACTCTGCAAGGCGAACTTTAGGACTTCAAAGTACAAACTATAGAAGCGGGTGTAGTTTGAGGTCATGTATATGTTGGTTTAACCTGCAATAAATTCAGTGGAAATCTTGATTTGTGGTTTTATTTTTAGGTAATGTTTTATGTATTACCTTTTTCTATAGCTCCACAAAGTCCCATAAGAAAGCCAGCAGTGTGGTACAGAGGCAGATATATGTAGACAATATCGTCTGAGCGCACACCAGCAAAGGTCAGGGCAAAAGCTGGCATCCATACCCTCTCATGGTTAATCACAGCTGCTTTTGGAAGCCCTATAAGAGCAGATGTAGTACAGTTTTATTGTCATCCTTTTACTCAACCTCTGCATGATAATTGTATGAACATAGATTAGAAGTCAAGGCCAGATAAGCCCTCGAGGTTACCTGTGGTTCCTGATGTGTAGATGTACACCGCAGGACTCTTGATGTTAATGCTGGCCCTGAGCTGACGGGACAGGGGCTCGTCTGACTCCATCTGAATTTTGTCAGAGAGGCTTTCGATGCCGTCCACATGACAGTGCTCACGGAGGATAAACACAAGGATACCCTGCTGCTTCAAAGTGGGCAGCACCTCCTCTATTGCTCCTTGAAGGTCTGAGAGCGAGGGAGGTAAAAAGAAAAGAGGTGCTGATCAGTCATTACAGGGTTACATAAATGTGTGTTTAATAAACAGTCGATCTATTTGATGGTGAAATTAATAAGATATACCCATGCAACTTTAGTGCAGTCCAAACCTCCCAGATTAAAAAAAAAATAGTCAGAGATACAAAAAGATCTTTTTAAATGAATTAGACAATATGATCACGTGATATTAAAAAACGAAAGATATGCGCACGTTCAAAGTTAATTTCATTAAAACAAACCCCAACAGCTTACTGCAGTATTTACGCAGCTTACCAGCGCCAGCGATCAGGACTTTGGCTTCACAGCAGGAGAAACAGTGCAGCAGGGATTTGGATCTTATGTTGACGTTGAGGAAGGACGCTGTGCATCCCAGCTTGGACAGTGCGAGCCACATCCATACAAACCACGGCTCGTTGCCCAAGAAGAGGGCTACCGTGTCCCCCTGCTTGAGGTGGGCATGCGTTAACAGAGCCCTGGCCACTTTGTTGCTTTCTCTGTCGGCTTGGCTGTACGTGTAGGAGCTTTCCTCGTAAACTATGAACTTCTTATGCGGATGCTCCGCCACTTTGTCTAGAAAACGATCTAAAATACTGTAAAACTTTTTCTTGATTCTACTCATGCGTATACCGACATAAATGGAAATAAATGTGTATGTTAAATCTTTCAAAAAATAAGGATTCCGGAAGTAAATCAGTAAGGGCAAGACTGCCAACGCGGTGCACAAAATATATGCAATCATTTTTGTTTTTTAAAAAAGACGAATATGTCAGACCTGCCGCTGGATTCATACATCACCTTTCAACGGACTCCAGCCCTTGGATCATTTCCGTTTACGCCTCCTGAACTTTGAACGAGTTTGAGAGTTCGAGGGGTTAAAATGGGACGACACCCCACTTTGCCTGCTGTGATTTGTGAGTCTCTTTCTTAACTTTTTTCCTTTTTCTTTCTTTTTTTCTTCTTCTTTTTTGGCTGGGGAGGAATCACATGAACTCGATGTAGCAGTAGTAAAGTATTAATTACATATTTATTAATTACTATATTAATATTATATTATAGTTATACATATATAACTATATACTATACATACATATTATAATACTATATGTACTAGCTATAATAAGATATATATGAACAGTAATAGTGTATATAATCTGATAAATAGTATATATATATACATATCTACGTTATAGTATATAATTGATTATATATATATATATATATATATATAATATACATATATATATATATATATATATTATATATATATATGTATACTTATATAGTATATATATATATACTATAATATTATTTGTAGTATGGTAATAAATATTAGTTTATATATAATTATTAATATATACGAATATATATATTGTGTATATGTATATATGTATATGTTATGTATATATATGTATATATATATAGTATATATATATATGTATGTATATATATATGTATATATATATAGTATATATATATATATGTATATATATGTATATATATTATATGTATATATATATATATATTATATATATTATATGTGTATATATATATATATTATATATATGTATATGTATTATATTATATATATATATATGTATATTATGTATATGTATATATGTATGTATCTATATATATATATAAATATATATATATATATATATATATATATATATATATATATATATCAATATGTGAAATCGCCAGATCCTTCCACTGACCGCTGCGGCCACCTGCACCAGGGTACCTCCTGCTTTACAGGTGAAAATAGAGCAACAGGACCGCTGAGTCTTTGACTTTATTTATTTTCTGCTGTGTTTTACTTGCATCTATTTGAAAGACTGAGTGTAAACACAAAAAATATTTTATTTTATGTGCTGGAATGTGCAGAAAATAGGTTTAAATGTTAAACTAATTTTTCAAGTCAGAGAATGTTGCATATAATTAAATTTTTGCTTGATGCATAAAGTTAAAAGATTAAAACTGATAAAACAAGTTAAAAAAAGAACTTTTCCATTTGATTACATTTTGTATGATGGATTATGCAGAAAAAGTAGAATTGGGCTGAAAGATCTATCGCTTTATCACCTCTTCAGGTTGTAAATCGTGTTTTTAAAAAGTAACTAAGTAATGTAATTAAACTTTTGAAAATAAGTAATCAGTAAAGTAACTGGGATTACTTTTGGGGGGAAGTAATCAGTAATTAGTTACTGATTACTTTTTTCAAGTAACTTGACCAACACTGGTAGCAAGCGAGCTAAGCACAGGGATGCATGTACCGTTTGCACAGTGTGGTGAACGAGGGAAAAAAGGTGGTCAAAGTATTAGAGCAATCTATCTTTAAAACATCTAAATGGGGCAAATTATCATTTTCTTTCAATTTTAAAATAAAAAAGATGCTGTTATCATTTCAAATAATAATTTTATAGGATGATATCAAGCATTTTAAGTAGAGATAGGGTTCTTCACAAACTAGCTGGTGTTATCTGTTAATAAGCCAATAAAATGCATTATCAAAATAACCCTATGACTTTCAAACTGTTAGAATTCACTTTTTACTTAACATGTTTTATTTCATAGTAGTGGAGAAGTCCAGTGATATCTGATCAGGTCACAGTCTTACAAATTGCTCGTATGAGTGTGTGTGAATGCTACTTAGAAAGCACTTAGAACAATGTGCTTGTGTGAATGGGTGTGAATGCACAAGTTGTGTAAAGCGCTTTGAGTGCTCAGAAGAGTAGAAAAGCGACCAGTCCAGTCCATCTGCCCACCCCTATCTACCATTAGGCTGTGGTTGTGATTCCCAGTCAGATCGTACAGTCCACTATGATGGTAGATTTGCTCCATCCGTGCCTTTGTATTTCTTCAGTATTCTCACTGTTTTTGATTTCACTACAGCACACAGACACACACCATGTTCACTCACCTGAAGGGTTTACCAGTTAAGCCTCATGGCTCTTCCAGGTCCCAGCCGGTATTGTGCCTAAACACCTCAGCCTTACAATTATCTGCAGAACTCAGTACCAACTGAAAGTTCAATGGCCTGGTCATTCTTCACCTAGTCTGCACACCAACATATTCCCTCTCCGGATGTAAGATGAGTCCATCTCCGTGAACAAACTAACACTGTGTTGCCTTTTCCGAGATTCTCAGTTCCTCTCAGCACTTTCTAAATAAACACTTGCATCTCACACACTGTTGCCTGAGTGTGCTTTCTGGGTTTAGAAAACGAGTAAACATGATATTGTCAGGGAACTCCCGAGTTCCTGAAAACATTGGTTCTATTCTAATGGCGCTCCACCAAATGCAAACTTCCACCCATGATTCAAATGGAATACCAAGTTGATGCATAAACAATAGGGATTTTTGAAACCTGGGCCAGGTATAGAACGTGTAAAGTGTAAACATCGGAAAACATGCTTATGTGCACTATGTTATTTAACAATATCTGTTAATTACTGGTCAATCTAATGGCTTTACAGGGAATGCTACTGTCGTAACTCAAAGAAAGGTGTCAGGAAGGCTCCTTGTCTGAACCATGTTACTTTTAGTGTGTGTGGCAGATGTTGGATAACACCTTTGTCAGTATGAAGCCTGTAAAACTCTCGATGACTCTGGCTCGGATCAAAGTAATCAGATTGTCAGATTATAAATGTGACCTTGAGCTTCAGCACAGTGTCCATGAGAACCCATTAGGTGATTAATGTGAGCAAGTTTGGTTAAATTCTGACCACTAGTTGTGATATTTGTGATTCTTGTGAACTACAAATGGACAGACAGTTAGATGCCTCACCACAGCTCGTTTTGCTGGATGAGCTGAAAGTGTAACACCCCTTTCAACACTTTCAAGCTCGGGACTATCTGATCTCCATGAGTTGCACTCCAGTGCTTCCAAAAGTAACATGAACAGTGGAATAATTATGGTCTTGTTTTTCTGCAATTTTCACACTTGGCAAAGACAGGTAGGTCAAGTGGGTTTTGTCCAGTGGCTGCCAAATAATGAGCTGAAAACATTAACAGAGGATTTACATCAAAGATTCCTGTGCGGCTCTCCAGCCACCTTCCTTTAACACAACCAACTGATCATAAAAACATAAAAGCAGATAAGGCAGAAAAAACATTACACAACAGTTACACGGTAATAAAGCATTGGCTGCTTTTTCACCCATCCTGTCCTTGAAAATGGTACTTCTCCATTTTCAGAAAAAATGTGCAGAAATGCATGTATGTGTATAGACAACCTCCCTCCTTCCCTCCCCCACATTTAGTCTGGTGCTGATTTTCATGATTTGGTAAACCCAAGCCACATTTTGTGGCTGAACGTGAGGATAACCCAGGATCTGTGGTTCCCACACAGTCAGAAAAGGGAGTAAATTCTAGATGTTGAAGTTAATTTACTGACTGCTGATTTGCTACTCTGTTTCAACCACAGTGAGGAGTGAAGCTCAAGCAGTGTTTGTCTCCACCTAGTGACTGTTCCACGTCACATGTCACATCTGAAATTTTTGTAGTGAGCAAAATCCGAGCAAGCACAAGCACGAAAACTGCTTCTGGCTTAACTTTAATTCTGAAGAAAGCAACGCACATTTACAGTTACTGACACATTATTATAAAATGCATTAATATCATTCCCCTTAATATATAATTTTGTAAGTATTAAATGATCATGAGGTACTCATCACTTGAAGAAAAGCAAATAATTCTTGTGAAGTACATAAAAAATAAGTATGAAATGAAGTATGTAAACTACACTGTCTATCCATAGTGTTTCTTCACCACAATTGTCGTACCATAACACATGAACGCAACACTGAAAAAAAGTACATGCATAAACAGAAGTCAGCGTGCGAGTAAATACACATTTATAGTGTGACAAACCCCTCCCCTTGTACACAGAGTCCCACGTGCTGCCTTAAAAAATGTGATTTAACCAACTAGAGCATTATTGAAAAGTGTGTTTCTTCCCTGAGCTGGAAGTTAATTCATTAAAAATACCAATTACCCAAAAAGCTTGCACATCTGGTGAAAACTGAGAGCCCGCTCATAGTTTCGTGCTTCCTGATATGATGGCATGATAGATCTGAGCTGTCAGTGGTACGTAGCTCTTGGCATTATCATCAAGGATGTAAAGAGGGTCCTGGATACGTCCTGGATCAAATCCCTCCTCCACTAATTTTACCTTCATCTGTTTGAAAGTCCCAGTTACTTCCACAGCGCTCTACACAGAAAGAAATCATCAATATTGGATCAATGATTACTCTGTTTCTTTTCAAAAATTAAAATATGCCTGGTGCTTCATCCTAAACCGAAACAGAAAATTAAATTACCTGCATCCTTATAAAGCGAGGACGTGCATATGAGGGCAGGCAGCTGACCACATGGTTGTATATTTTATGTCTGTCGAACTGGACTTCTTTCTTCAGAGTGACAGCTGCCATCCCTATCCGCCCCTCATGGCCTACATAGCAAAACAAAGGTGGTGATGATATTCTTATAGAAATCATGGTGAGCTGAAAAAATACAGAGAAAGTAACAATCACCTGGCACTTGGACTCCGTAAACGTTGGCTTCTTTGAGACAATCACAGATCGTCAAGATGTCAGACACCTCGGTCGTGGCAACATTCTCACCTTTCCACCTGTGGGCTCACACAAGTTGCAACTTCATGTCTATTGCAGGGCTCTTTATACCAGAGGCAAAACTAAAATGTGCAAGTTCATCCATGTAGAAAAAAAAAGTCCTGACAAGTATTGTGAACAAACCTTCTCAACAAGTAAATGTCCTATAAAACAATTACTGTACCACTTGTAAATCTGCTGCCAACACAAAACTGCTGTATTACTGTTAACGGTCGGGTTGTGTAATTAAAATAAACACAAAAAAAGAAATCTAGTTTGAAAAGAGTGCTGTGTAAGAATCATGGGTTGTGTTTTCACAGCAAAAAGCTGATTATAAAAACACATAACCAGGATAATAAATAGTTTTGTTTCAACTTTTTTCCTTTTTAAATAAACATCATATAATTCATCGATGCCATGCTGAATTTGTAAGTTTGCTCTATTACAAAAAAAACATCAGTCTGTAATCTTTAATGTTAGTTTGAGCTTCATGTAGAGAGACAAAATGTAAACAAAAAAGCAACAAAAAAAAAACCAAAAAAAAAAAAAAACACACACACATAATAGTTAGAAATTGATTTGAACATCATTGAGTGAACACACTGATTCTATCAATTCCACATACGCCTGATCTCAACTCGTTCTATGCGTGTGAGCACACTAGCCCAGAGAATCTAATTCTTCCAGTTAAACCTGTCCACCACCATGAGCAAAACCAAAGAACTGTTAAATGACGTCTTGGACAAGGACATCATTCAGACCTGCACAGAGCTGGTATGGGCTACAAGACCATTAGCAAGACGCTTAGTGAGAAGGTGACAACTGCTGCTGCAATTATTCAGAAATGGAAGAAACATGAAATGATCATCTGTTGTCCTTGATTTGCAGCACCATGCAAGATTATGCCTTGTGGGATGAGGACGGTCCTGAGAAAGGTGGAGGATTAGTCCAAAACTGCACAGGAGGAGCTTCTTAATGATCTGAAGACATCTGGGAACACAGTCACACACTGCACCATAATAGACTGACATCCTGCAGTGCCCGCTCAAGAAGGCACATGTACAGGACCATTTTAAGTTTTCCAGTAAACAATGACTAAATGACTAGGAGAAGGCTTGGGTGAATGTTCTGTGAGCCGATAAAACCAATATTGAACTCTTTGGCATGAACTTGACCAGTTATGTTTGACGGAAGAGAAACACTGAATATGAGCCAAAGAACACCATCCCCACAGTCAAGCAGGGAAGGTGGATACATTATGCTTTAGGACAGTTTTGCTGCTAACTTCACCACACTGAAGGGCAAATGTACAGGGCCATGTGCCATAAAATCTAGATCTCATCATCCATGAAACATCTCACTGTAGGTTGGCAACTAGGGTTACTCCACCAAATACTAAAGCCCAATTTAGACTTTTGCAGGAAAAGTACATCGTAATTTATGACGTAATCAGAAACCCTACAAGCTGAAGACTGCAGGTGCACGCCAGGTTACATGGAAGGTTATGGCATTATGACGTAGACTACGTGCTGAAGCATAACTCAGGCATAAGGCATGCTTTGCTCGGGGATGAAATGCTTATTCACTTAATGACATGAAAATCAATTTTTCCCTTTTTTTCCCCCCCTAAATAGTTGCCTGGTATTCTGGTTTCTCCATTAAAATGAAAATACCTTAAAAAAACTTGAGACTCTTCTATTTCTCTTTTTTCTTCTTCTTTTAAACGAGCCAACTTAACAAATTTAGCAAAGAATCAAATAATTATTTCACTCACTGTGTCTAATAAAGCCCGTTAGAATTAAGCATTTTATGCTTTTAGCAGTGGAAAGTCAGCCACCTCTTTAAGTTTCATCCATTTGTTGAAGTCTCATTTGTAATTAAATAATAAGGCTAATGCTTCAGCATGAACCTGAAAATTAGTTCTGTAAACAAAAATAATTTTCCAAATGAAATCATGGTGGGTTCAGTACCTGAATGTGTCACCTACTCGATCCTGGAAGTAAATAAAGTTATCTTTGTCGATCCTCATCAGGTCTCCCGTGTTGAAATAAAGATCGCCCTTCTTGAGAACATTGTGAAGTCTCTTCCGCTCAGTTTGTTCTTCATTCTGCGCGTAGCCAGCAAATGGGGCCAAGTTTGTAATCTTTGACACCAGCAGTCCTGGTTCACCTTTAAAAAAGAAAAGTGAAGAAGATGCACGTAACTCGCAGAGAGTTTGTGTCTGCTGGGACAGAGTCCAGGCTCCATTGCAGATGAATTAATGGATGGATGTGCCATGCGAAAGAAGAACTGCAGTTATTCTTTACCTTTGCGCGACTCAATGCAGAGGCCGTTTGCATCTCGTACTGGCTCATCTCGCTCTGTGTCATACTTAACAAGGGTGTAAGGGAACAGCTTCTACAGGACGAACGTGATAATATGTGTTCAATACAATATTAAACCAACATAAAAAGTACTATCTACGCACATAATATCTCTTTTTGCAATAAAGAAAATACTTTCAATAGTTCATAAAATCAAGATAATTTATAACACGTGCTAATCTGTCAGGTTTGCTTGCACACTTTTCAAAGATTAATTATTTTAATAGACAATCTGTTAAATATTTAGTAAATCTGAAAACGTTCCATACATATAACATTAAAGAATGATTGCTGTTGGGGTTTTTTTTTACCTGATGAAAAAAGTGGACTCGTCCAATAGCTCCAATTTTCCCCACGTAGTTCAAAAATCCCACATTTCCTTCAGTGGAGGCGTAAAACTCTCGAATCTGAATGTTCCCAAAGCGGTTAAGAAACTCTTTCCATATCTCTGCCCTGATGCCGTTGCCAATGGCCAGTCTTACTTTGTGGTCCTTGTCATTGTCTTTCTGTAGTTTGAAATAAGAAATAAAGAATGTGAGTCTTTTTGCAAGCACAGTAGAAATATATAGTGTCCAATTCAAGAAAACATCCAAAATACAAGAAGCTATCCATGAGCTTAGTTAATTTGTTTTTAAAGTTGCCATTTCGGATAATAATAATGGATTGGATTTCTATAGCACTTTTCAAGGCACCCAAAGCGCTTTACAATGCCACTATTCATTCACTCTCACATTCACACATTGGTGGAGGCAGCTACGGTTGTAGCCACAGCTGCCCTGGGGCAGACTGACAGAAGCGAGGCTGCCATATCGCGCCATCAGCCCCTCTGGCCAACACCAGTAGGCTGTAGGTGAAGTGTCTTGCCCAAGGACACAATGACCAGGACAGAGAGCCCCCTGAGCCACGGTCACCCCCCACGGGTAAGATAACAACTAGCCGAGAAATGTGTGTATCCATGGGCACTCAGCAAATCGCCATCTTTGATGATCTTTCGCCCTTAATACAAAAAGATAAATACACCATGTATGTATCAACCACAGAGCAGCACTAGTACCAGCTCACTCTAAAACAAAAGAAACTAATCAAAAACATTTTTAAGGGCTTTTAGAATAGAAATGAAGACTGCACACTTTATGAGCACACTGATGTCTTGTATTAAAAAGACATCAGACATCTAATAAGCCCTTTAATTCCTAATCTCTGTAAGTATGTGAGAATCCGACTCACAACAAAAAAATTTCAGTTGGATTCAACAGTACTCAGCACTTTAAGTACTGTACATGTAATTTCTAAGAAATATCATTTGCTGAAATAAAATTGACCCTTAAATTAGATACAAGAAGATTCGGTATGCAAAGTTACTTGATATGGCCGTCTTAAGTAAAGGCCAGCATCTATTCCTAGAGGTGACCAGATAAAGACAAACCACCTCATCGGGCTCGTGCAGGGTCACGCAGTAAAATGAGACTGTGCCTCATGTGATGCAACTGGATACTCTGAATGGCATACACAACTGTTTACAGTAGATCTAAATAAATACAAATACATATTGAAAATATCAGAAACACATGCAGTTAGTGGTGATATTTTAAACAACAGCTTGATTCTTGTTCTGCAGTTCAGAACCCCGCAGATACTGGTGCAGAAACCTGGAACCCGATAGTTGAGATTTAACGATTTCTATTTTGGTAAGCCAGCTGTGCTGAGCTTTGGGAATGTACAGATTTGGAAAGTTATCTCTGACTGGACAGGCCTCAGCAGCAACTTGCTGCAACTAGTTCCCAGTATTCTGCCTCTGCAGCTGTCTTGAAGAGCAAGTTTTACAGTATCTGAGAGAGACGAGGCGTGGTGCCCGTAAGCATCCCAGCCAGCGACTCCTGCGAGTTTATTTGAGCTGCAGACGCTAGAATGATTGCAAATGTGACTTTCAGCAGCAGATATTGAAGTTATTGCATCAAATATAAATGTTAAAAGCAGGTACAGTCCAGATAAATGCTGTCCAAGATAATATTACTTTAAAGGCCTTATCTATTCACGTTTCAACACCCCTGAGTACGAAGAAGTCCACCTTAAATCCCTCATAAGGTTTCAGTTAAGAAGCAGAGTTCTGCCACTTTCAGCGATCACATTATCAAAACAGTGCTGCGGAGGCTTTTCTACAACACGGGAGAAACTGGAATACAGTACTATGCAAAAGTCTCGAGCTACCCCTCATTTTTGTATAGTTTGTTTGGACGTTGGCTACTTTTTCTACTTATTTTCAGGCCAGTCCTCATACCTGACCATTTTCTCTTTTTTTCCTTTTGTTTGTTTTTCTTTTGGTTTTTTTGTTGACATAGGAATCATTCAAGCATAAAAGGACACCTAACATGAGGGATGAAGCAGTCTCATCTCTACACAGAGCAGACAAAACAACTTAACTAATAACTTCTAACTTTAGGTACTTTGTTACTCGCAGTCTGTAAAAAAAACAAAAACAAAACATAGTTTGTTCCCATTTATTTAGTTGAACCAAAACGGGATTCCCAAAGAGCTATTAGCTAAAATCTTGGCATATCTGAGGATGGTGTGCAGTGTGTTCTTAAAAAAAAAAATCTGAGGGAACTGGACAAATGAAGGTCAACAGAAGAGGTGGCAGGAAAAAAAACTATGAACTATCTGAAAATGATGCCCATGAGAAACAAGAAAGAAAATCCACCAAAAAAAACCTAACATGGGACCTACCTGTCAAAAGTTTGGACACGCCTTCTCATTTAATGTTTTTTCTTTATTTTTACTACTTTCTACATTGTAGCTACTTAATGAGGACATCAAATATATGAAGGAAGATATATGGAATTATATAGCAAAGAAATAATTGATACATAACTCTAAATATGTCTTGTATTTTAGATTCCCTCTGCTTTGATGACAGCAGTGCAAACCCTTTGGCCTCCTCTCAATGAGCTTCATGATGTAGTCACCTGAAATGGTTTTCACTTCACAGGTGATTTGTGGAATTTCTTGCCTTCTTAATGGACCATCAGTTGTGTTCTGCAGAAGTCAGGTTGGTACACAGCTGACAGCCCCATTTGACAACTGTTAGCATTCATATTATGGCAAGAACCAATCAGCAAAGTAAAGAGATACGACTGTCCATCAATACTTTGTAGAATTGAAAGTCAGTCAGTTTGGAAAATTGCTGAAACTCTGAATGTGCCCCCAAGTGCAGTTACAAAAGCCATCAAGCGCTATTATGAAACTGGCTCACATGAGGACCGCCCCAGGAAATGAAGACCAAGAGTCACCTCTGCTGCTGAAGATAAAATCATTCGAGTCACCAGACTCAGAAATTGCAAGTTAACAGCACCTCATCTCTACATCAACTGTTCAGAGGAGACTGTGCGAATCAGGCCTTTATGGTCAAATAGCTGCTAAGAAACCATTACTAAGGAAAAGAAACAAGCAGAAGAGATTTGTTTGGGCCAAGAAACACAAGTAATGGACATTAGACCAGTGGAAATCTGTGCTTTGGTCTGATGAGTCCAAATTTGAGATCTTTGGTTCCACCTGCCGTGTCTTTGTGCAACACAGAAAAGGTGAACGGATGGTGTCTACATGTATGGTTTCCACCGTGGAGCATGGACGAGGAGGTGTGATGGTGTGGGGGTGCTTTGCTGGTGACACTGAAGTTGAAGGCACACTGAACCAGCATGGCTACCACAGCATCCTGCAGCAACATGCCATCTCATCTGGTTTGTGTTTAGTTGGACCATCGTTTATTTTTCAACAGAACAATGACCCCAAACACACCTTCAGGCTCTGTAAGGGCTATTTGACCAAGAAGGAGAGTGATGGAGTGCTGCACCAGATGGTCTGGCCTCCAGTCACGGAGATGGTTTGGAATGAGACAACATGGACCGCAGAGTGAAATGCAAAAGGGCCAACAAGAGCATCTCTGGGAACTCCTTGACTTTTCATTTCAGGTGACTACCTCATGAAGCTCATCGAGAGAATGATAAAAGTGTGCAAAGCAGTAATCAAAGCAAAGGGTGGCTATTTTGAAGAATCTAAAATATAAAACATGTTCTGAGTTATTTCACTTTTTTTTGTTTACTACATAATTCCAGATGTTTTCATTGATCGTTTTGATGCCTTCAGTGACAATCTACAATGTAAATAGTCATGAAAATAAAGAAAAAACATTACATGAAAAGGTGTGTCCAAACTTTTGACTGGTAGTGTACATCTGACCTTTCAGTTGATCCATCTACTGTTTAATGAAGCCTGACCAGAAAGGTCTCAGAGTAAAGGTGCCTGTCAAGAAGCCATTCTTAAGGAAGGTCAAAAGGGGGAAAATTACAAAAGAATTAGACTGAAAATCAGTGGTGACAAGTCTTAATGGAGTGATGAATCCAAATTTTATATTTTTGGTTCCAATCTGTGTGGAGAGGTACACCTATTCATCCATCCATCCATCCATCTTCATCCGCTTTATCCGAGGCCGGGTCGCGGGGGCAGCAGCCTAAGCAAAGAGGCCCAGACCTCCCTCTCCCCAGCCACCTCCTCCAGCTTATCCAGGGGAACACCAAGGCGTTCCCAGGCCAGCCGAGAGATATAATCTCTCCAGCGTGTCCTGGGTCTGCCCCGGGGCCTCCTCCCGGTGGGACATGCCTGGAACACCTCACCCAGGAGGCGCCCAGGGGGCATCCTTGTCAGATGCCCGAACCACCTCAGCTGGCTCCTTTCGATGTGGAGCAGCAGCGGCTCTACTCTGAGCCCCTCCCGGATGGCCGAACTTCTCACCCTATCTCTAAGGGAGAGGCCAGCCACCCTTCGGAGGAAGCTCATTTCTGCCGCTTGTATCCGCGATCTCGTTCTTTCGGTCACTACCCACAGCTCGTGGCCATAGGTGAGGGTAGGGACGTAGATCGTCGTAGAGTACGCTTGGGGAGTGTGATCGTGTGTACAGCGTCTCTTTATGTCTGTCTCCACGTTGGTTGAGTGTGGAGTAAGTGCATATGAGAGCATGAGGGTGGGAATGGATGTTTGTGTCTGTGTGTGCCTGTATGTCTGTGTCTATATGTCAGGTTGGGTATCAGACGCCACCTCTCTGGGGACATCTCAGGCCCTCCAAGGTTTGGAGGCCTATCTCCCCCTACCACCACTTCCCCTGCCAGTGGCGGACTCCCTCAGACATCGGTGCGTTGGTGGTTCTTTGTGTCCGGGGATGGGCGTCCAGGTACACACCGGCTCACTCCTTGGCGGCCGCTTATCGGGGCCTGGAGCCTGGGGCTCGGAGGTGGGGTGCCCCCGGCCTCTCGGCCTGGGGCTCGGTCACTCAGGCACGGCTGGCTGCCGGCGGAGCTCACGGGCGCGTCACTGCAACTCCCCCTGGCTTCTGCTCCGCGGCTGCTGAGTGAGCCCTCATCTGGGACTCTCCTCAGCTCTTTCTGGGACAGTGGCGCGGCTGCCCCTCTGTTGGTCTTCCTTGGTCTCTTGTGTTCTGGGGGCCTCTGGATGTCTGGAGTTTTGATCTCCTCCATACCTGCTTCATGCCCTGGAGGACGGGGCTGTGGCCCCCCCACACCCTCTAGCAGATCATTACATGAAGGAACCTTTTAAAAAACAAGCGCGTCCATGCTCACAGGTGTACACACGGGTGATCACACCCACAAACTACACCCTTTTTGGCTCCTACCTCAAAGCACACTGTGTTCTGTTGATCTTATGTGCTGCACAATAATGTTTAATATTTAGTATTTACTGTCATATTCCCATATATCATTGTGATGTTGTTTATTCTATTACTCTTGTTCTCTTCTGCTTGTTTTCTTTTTTCTTTCTCAGCAGGTGACCCAGGTGATTGATATATGCATTTTTTTTTCTCTGCCCGTTCTGTTGGTTTTTGTCTTTTGCCCTTCTCCCCCGTCCCTCTTCTCAGCTGTTTCTCTTTCCCTCTTTCTTTCTCCCCTTCTTTCCCCCAGTCAAGTCTGTCCCGTATTCAGTAAGTGAAAATAAAATAAACAATAAAAGGTGAATCAAATGGACCATTACGGCAAGGCTGGGATGGTCATTTGGTAAAGTAAATCCGTTGGGCATCTTTCTTTGCCTTTAGACAACAATTCTGATGGCAAAAGAGCCAAACGGGACAGGCAAAAAAAAAAAAAAAAAAAAAAAAAAAAGGGACGTAGATCGACCGGTAAATTGAGAGCTTCGCTTTTACACTCAGCTCCCTCTTCACCACGACGGACCGGTGCAGCGTCTGCATTACTGCAGCTGCAGCCCCAATCCGTCTGTCGATCTCCGGCTCCCTTCTCCCATCACTCGCGAACAAGACCCCGAGATACTTGAACTCCTCCACTTGGGGCAGGAACTCATCCCCGACCCAGAGTGGGCACTCCACCCTTTTCCGGCTGAGAACCATGGCCTCAGATTTGGAGGTGCTGATCCTCATTCCCGCTGCTTCACACTCGGCTGCGAACCGTTCCAGTGCGAGCTGGAGGCCCTCACCCGATGAAGCCAACAGAATCACATCACCAAAAAAATCAAAAATACACCTATTCAGCAGCACCTATTCATTTTGGTGGCTTGAGACTTTTGCACAGGAAGAAAACAAAAATGATCACAAGGACTCTGTCTGTGTCCTAGTTACACAATACTGTAAGTCTTCAAAATGCTTTGACTGCAAACGCACGGTTTTACATTCTAACTGTTACAAGTGGGCGCCTATTAGAATCATTTTACCTTTGGTGCACAACAGAGGTAACGCATCACCTCTCCAATGTACTGGATAACAGTCACGTTGTGTTTCCTGCAGTCATCCCAGAACTGAGAGGCAGAAAACTTCCTCTTCAGAATTATAGTTGATCCTTCAAGACAGAAATTTACATTATTACACTTGAATAAATAAATGCATGCATATGCAAATTCATCTAGAAATGAGAGGCAATTAAGTCATTATGGAAATAGTGACTCCATCTAATCCAATAGGATTCAATTCAGTGCCACATAACTGCGTGTGCTAAATAACAAAACAGTGACTGCCCGGGGCAGTGCTGAATCTTTACTAATAAGCGTGCAACGTGGCTGCTTAGTCAAACATATAAGAGCTTTGTGAACTTTAGCCTATTTAGGAAAAAAAGCTGTTTCATAGGATCTGTTCAGATTACAGGTTCACAGTGACAAAAGACTCTTTCACTTGGATTCTACCAGGGTAACAAGAAAGAGAGATGGCGCAGGGAGATCACTTCTATTTCAGTAGAAATTAGTTCACTTATACTTTTATATATATATATTTTTTTTTTTTTTTTGCTGTGTACTCTCAGCTCACGTGAGGAGCTTTCATGGATCTGCATGATCTTCAGGGAGCGCAGTCAGTGTCTACTTGTGGTTCAAGAGAAATCAACTGCTTGTGATGATGCATTTGTTTTAGCTAATCCATTTGGGATTTGGGTGGTTTATTTAGCTTTACAGCACAAGTAAGAGAATGTTCTTAATCACTTAATCCATGGATTAAAACTATAAAATCATCAAACATGGAGACAAAGATTCTACTGTGTGTCAGTACTTTATGGCAGCAATGTGAACCTGAATCTGACGAAAAACTGTCCATTACATTTATGCACTAAGTTTGTGTGAAGGCCTACTCTAATTATAGATGAATCCAATCATTTTTGTACAATAAAACCAGGTTTTGCTTCATTTTTCTTGATTTTAACATACAAAATGCCTTACCTGCAACCAGTTTTCTTGCAAACCAATGTGGATTGTTGGACTTGTTTGCATTAAAAACTACTGGCTTACATCTGGAGCCCAAATACAGTCCACTTCATGGACTCACAGTCGTACAGGGGTGCAGCCCTTAGTGCAGATTCAATTTCTCTTGCTGTGCTCCAGTTTGAATTTGAATGCACAACATCTTTTTTACTATATCTTTCTTCCCCTGACAGCATAGGAATTTCCTGAGGTCAATAATAGAAGTGACGTTGACCTCTGTACATAGCAGATGTCTCTGTTGTTTGACAAACTCTGAAATGTATGTAACTAAACAGCGCTTGTTATCTCAGTAGAGGATGAACCCAGCTCTCACAAAGTCTTATTTTTAACTTTAACTCACAGCTACTGCTCAGTCACCTCACCTGTCTCAATCGTGCCAATGAACCCAACAACAAATCCAGCTGTGTGATACAGAGGAAGATTGAGATAGAAGACATCACTAGATACCACCCCGTTTGATGACAACACAGCCAGAGCTGTTAAGATGCGGTTCTGGTTGACCACAGCTGCCTTAGGAAGACCTACAGAAACACAACAAGCCGCAAAATTCTGAAACTGAACGACACTTTTAATGGGATCAACAGGACAAAGTCCTGCCACGTACCTGTGGTTCCAGAAGTGTAAATATAAACTGCAGGACTTTTGAATGTGATGTGTGACCTGAAGGATCGAGGGATGGGGTCATCCGATGCCTTCTCGACTTCATCAGAGAAGCTCTGGATTCCAGGCGTGTCACTGTTTTTGGACATCAGGAGGACAGTGACACCCTGCTCTATCAGGGAGGGCAGCACGTCTTCCACGGCCTCCTTTAGCTCTGGAAAGGCACATAAAGCACATTCATAAGGCAAAGCAGGACAAGCAAAGCAGTGTCGTGCAAACTTTGGTATCGATCTGATTCCAAGCAAACACAGGGCCAGTAATCCTGATACCAATACTGATATCAACTTTTAATTTAGCAAATTTTGAACAAATTTTAATTTTTCTAATTTTCACAATAATAAGTTAACACAACAAAACAGACCTTTCAGCTTTCCACGTGTTTTGAAACTGGGTTTTTTTTTAGCCCTGGACTGTAAACATGCCTGTCTCTAAAGCATTTCAAGTCAGCTTCTGTTTAAAAGTGCTGTAGGTTACAAATAAAATAGCCAGGTTTTCCAGCACATTTGATGTATATTTTTCTTCATTTCACATAATTCAGGGCTGAAGTGGATAGAAATAAAACATCAATCCTATTGCACTAGTATCGATCAGAGACCAATATCAGCGTTGGTATCAGTACTATTAATATATGAATTGATCTCACCTCTACTGCAAAGCCTTGTTGGAGGCAAGGAAAACCAAGCCAACTCCACAAGTTCAAAGTTACAGCTAGGTTTAATCAAAATCTGTACTGAATACCTAATTATGTGGATCAAAAGATAAAAGGTTGGTTTACACTATTTGAGCTTCTGAAAAAGCAGAAATAAAACAACAACAACAACAACAACAACAAAAACAGCTTTGAAGCAAGCACATGGAGGCATACCTGCGGCTGCTATCAACACTTTAGCCTTGCAGCAATTAAAGCAGTGCAGCAAAGACTTGGTGCGGATGTTATGATTGAGGAGAGCTACAGGGGAGCCCAGTTTAGCCAAAGCCAGCCAGGTAAACAAGAAGGTGGGTTCGTTCCCCATAAAAAGCGCGACGGTGTCGCCACCTTTATACCCAGCGTGAGACTGTAGCGCGTTTGCAATTTTGTTACTCCTCTTATCCGTGCAAGCGTATGTGTAGCTTTCATTTTCAAACACTATGAACGTGTTGTCAGGATGCGCCTCGGTCTGCTCCAAAAAACGGTCCAAAACAAAGAAGAGAGGTCTCCTTCTGCGCCTCGCTACAAACTTTACCAAAATACGCACTACATCCCCGAAATACACAATGTCCATCCAGACATAGGGGGAAAAGGTTTTGAGTGCAAACGGTATGATGAGCAGACTTGCTAAAATGATTGAAATATAGATTTCCATCGTGACCTCTCTCTCTCTTTTTAAAGCTTGGACAGAAAAATGTGAAGCCCTGCTGCAAAATGGGGAGTGTTGCAGATGAGGGTTTTGCTGAGTGGGGCGGAGCGTTTGTTTCAAAGAATGCGAAGATTCATAAGAAAAACAAGTACTTGGAATCAGAGCGGCAGCAGCAGCTACTGTAAGAGACGCCAATGAAACGCGCGAAGTAGGACGTGCTCTCTAGATTGTAGCTGACAGACAACTGACAGCAACTTTTGGAGAATAACAAAGTCTTATGGGCGTTTTTAACGAGGCATGTGAGGGGTGAAGTGGGTACGTGCTACACAACATAACATCTTGTTTGAGCGGATGGTGTTCACTGGGTAGATGTCAAGTTTAAGGTTTGTATCCTGACTGAAGCTTCATCATTAGTCAAGGAGTCAAATAAAATTATACCACTTGTTTATATAGCCTTCAGTTTGGTGGTTAAACTCGAGTTGTCAATGAAGGCTTAAGCGCCATCCATGGAGTCACATGATGAATGTACGCCCACCAGCAAATATCTAATCAGCCAATCACGTGGCTGCAATTCAGTGCATTCAGGCATATAGACAGCTGAAGTTCTGTCACTATGCTATGTCACTATGCTCAGAATCAGCATAGTGAAGAAAAGTAATGTGTCATGATTGTTGGTGTCAAATAGGCTGATCTGAGTATTTCAGAAGTTGCCAATTTACTGAGATTTCCCCATGCAACTCTCTATAAGGTTTACACCAATAGTTCAAAAAGATGAACTACATAATGAGTTCTCTGGCCCAAAATACCTTACCCTTGTCAAAGGTCAGACAAAACTTGCCAGACTGCTTCATGCTGATCGGAAGGCAACAGGAAATCAAACAAACTCTTATTACAACCAAAGTACGCAGAATAATACATCTGAATGCACAACACATTGAATCTTGAAGCAGATGGGTTACAGCAGCAGAAGTCAGCAGAGACTGGAGTGATGTTCCCTGGTCCGATGAGTGCTGCTGCAGTCAGTCTGTAGGATCAGAATTTAGATTAAATGAAATAAAAGCATGGATCTTGCCTGTATCAACAGTTCAGGCTGGTGGTGTTATGGTATGGGATATGTATCATGGATGTGTAGCTGACAAATCTGCAGCAACTATGTCACGCTATCATGTCAACATGGATGAGGATATCTCAGGAATGTTTCCAGCACCTTCGTTTATGTCACGAAGAATTAAGTTAGTTCTGAAGGCAAAAAAGGGGGTTCAACCTTTTACTATCAAAATGGACCTAATAAAGTGGCCAGTGAGTATATGAGTGACACAATCCTTGTTCTGCTCACAGAATATTGGGTCATTCCATCTCAAATCAACACAGGACTTCTCCTTTGCCATCTCTGATTCATGGCAATGTTTGAACATTTATATGTCATGAAAAACCAGCTTTTATGCTGGATTGAGCAAATATCATAGCTGCACCAAAACACAAAGTATCTGTTTCTCCCCGTATATGGTCTAAACCAAAAACTCAAAATTCTGAAGTTTCCAGGTGGTACTCCTAACTGAAAAAAATACTGTAATTTTTGTAAATATATGCATTAATTTCCCAACAATCCTCCATACTTCAGAAACAATAGCAGTATAAATTACTCCTGTATTTGGTTGAACTTCCAGTCCTGGTGACTACGTCCTTTTTTATTACAGCCTGTGACAGGAACACTCATTTACTGCTCATTGCTAAAAGAAAAAAACGTTTGGGGAACGACTAGTCTAGTCTTTTATAGTTGCTGTATTATTATAAAATTATGTATATTTCTTATCTGAATCTTTATCTTATGTGACCTGATATTTGATACTTTGTTAATCTTTGCCTCTGGTCCTGTGGCCAACATGCTGCATGCTAATGATTGCATATTCATACAAAAATACTCACACACATGCACATAAAGTTTAAACACTCAGCTCTCTGTCGGTCTGTGTTGTAACTGTTGTGGATTTTTCTTTATTTAGTCTGAGCATTTTTGCAAACTGTTGTAAAATTCCTGCAGGTGGCGCTCTTTTCTTTTTTGGCATTCAAATTTCATTCATTGTCATCAGTCTGCTGCTGCTCAAGCCTTTCACTTTCCAGCATCTTGTTTAAGATAGAAAAATATAAAAGAGAACTGGGTAGGGAATAACTCCACTTTCCCCCTAACTTCATAAACATCATAAACATTGAAATCACAACTGAATATTAAATAATGTTCACACTCTTATGCTGCTGGTTACTCTTATTTGGCTCTATTGTGCAGATTTGTGAACATGTAAAAGATGAGTAAAGATTTTAAGGGAAATGTTTTCATGCCAAAGAAGATGTTAAAAAATATTTTTAATAACTTATATGACATTTATTTATTTCATTGGCATCTTTAATGATAAAAAGTACCCTAAGCCCTAATAACTAATGGAATTTTTGCCTTTTGAAACTTGTTTTCCAAAGTTTTCATGGGCTCATCATCATCATCATCATCAATCATGGGAGATGAAAAAATGGCAACACATTAGAAACTGTTTACAGTTTGCCTAAACGTCAACCTCAACCCTCGACCTCAGAGGATTACAGTTTGTTTAAATAGGGTATTCAAAATATGTTCCCCAAGATGACTTTCTTGAAGAAGAACTTTGGTAAAACTCAATCCAGTCATTGTTTAGTTAGGCTGGCTACAGTCTGCAGTCGTCTTTTTATCACAATCATATCAATTTATCTGCACAGAGAAAATGTGGATTGATATTAAGGATTGCTACATTTTTAAGGAGTCTGGTAAAGAAACATTTCTGTATACTTTTGGCAACTAAACCAAAGTCCTGTTCTGAAGTTTGGCGAGGTGGGGTGTTTACTGGAGGAGTTCAAAGATACAGACAAGTGCTGCTTGTGCTGATGATCAAAAGGTACAGTGGAACAGTATGTACAATAGCAATCAATGATGGGATTATGTGTACATGAAGGTACCAAGGTCAGACAGACATCTGACAACCACAAAGGGGTAATGAGGTCAGGGAAAAAGAAAAAGAAATACTTGATTGGTATGTATTACGCTAGTGTGCGGGCTGGTCTGTCCAAAGGTACAAAAGCCTTCTAAAGATAACCAGCATGCTTTAAAAAGACCATACTGAGGTTCCTGAGTTTGTACGTGCTAGACTACCTCTCCTTTACCATAAGGCAGACTTCAGGGACTCGCTGTACTTTGTACACCAGCTGTGTATTTATCTGCTTCGTTCAGTGCTTTCCCTCACCTTTTTGATAATGAATGCATGAATGGAGCCTGACATGCCAATGCATTTCTTATACCTTGTCACAAAATTGTCTGTGACTTTTTTAGACTGGTAGATGATGCTGTCTCAAAGGGATAGAGGGGATTGGTGTGGGTATCTGAAGGCATCATCTTAGCATATCCTTTGGGCATCAGCCAGAGATTTTTTTTTTTTTTTTTTTAGAGAGCGAGGTAATATCCGGGGTCACTGAGGTCTCCAAGTTGTGAAACTCGTGTGAGCACAGTCCAGGGAAGCATGTGGTGACCCAGCCAACCTCTTTGATTATGCCATCTCCTGTTTTCACACTTTTAGGAGCTTTGTGAATGACTGATTGATACTGATCTCAACAGGCATCTTGCAATTTTATTGCTTTTATAGACAGGAGTGTACGTGCGTTTGCGTCACGATCCTGGGTCTTTTGACCCAGCGTTTTGAGTTTTAGTTTATGTTTAAGCCCTTCAGGTTTTCTAAGTTCATTTTTTATCACGCCTAGGTTGTTCTAGTTCTTTGTCATTAGATTCCCCTTGTGTCTTCCACCCCTGTTAAGTCTCCCTTGCCCTTCATGTGTTTCATGTCTGTGTCTTACGTTGTCAAGTTCAGGTTGTCATGTCTGCGTCTTATGTTTCCTGTTTTATTTTGAAGAGGTCTTGTGTTCCTTTGTTCATCGTGTCTAATGTTACTCTTCCACTGGGACATCGTTATGTTCATGTGTGTCAGCTGTTTACCCCATGTGTTCCCACTTCGCTCATTAGCCTCCTGTGTGTATTTAGTCTGGGCCTTCTCATTCAGTCTTTGTCGGATCGTCTGTGTTGTTCTCATGCCAAGTCCTGCGTTCAGGTTTTCATATATATGCGCTCATTATCATTGCCATGTTTAGAGTTTTGTTTTTCTGTTTGCCAGGGTTTTTCATAGTTCGTGCTTCCTTTCTAGTTTACCCAGTTTAGGTTATTGCTTAGTTTGCTTTTTTTTTTTTTTTGCCCTTTTATTTTGTACTGTTCTGTCTGCCTTAATAAACAGCTCATCATCAGTTAAGTTTGAGTTTTAGACTGTCTGCACCTGGGTCCACTATTCACACTCCACGCAGTTAGAGTCCGAACCGCAAAAGAAGCGCGTATTCTCGGAAAAGTTGCAGGGGGTAAGCTGGCTTCAAACAAATGATGTGGTGCAGAATATGCCTTGAAAATCCCACTCCAGCGGACAAAAACAGTGCCTTTTATATGTACGCAAACGCGCGTTGCAACTTCTTATCTGGTGAGCGTCTTTTATTTGGACAGCGAATGCGCACCTGCGGACCACTTATGTGCACCCCTGTTTATAGAGCATGCGCGACAAACTTAATCCTCTTAGCCGCTAAGAGTAGGACTGCTCTCAAGAGCTGGCAACAACGTACTAGTTTCACTTTGTTTAATTTAAAACACTTTTCACTATTCGTGCCTTTATTTTGTAATTGGAACAATAAGCGGGGTTAAAAGATCTTTAAAAGGAGAATCATTTTTACCCTCGTTTAATAGCTGAATAAAATCTTAAATCAGTGGTGGGCTGCTTGCTTTATTTGTTTTTTGAGGCATTGTGTGCCGAAGCAAAGAAGATGCACCCCACTGCACTGCAGTACCAAAAATCGTTTTCATTTCTTTTTTAAAATCATAATAATGCTCACACATGAGAATCTATATTTTTACAGATAACAAGTTTGCATCATGCACAAACCCGCTACAAGCCTGTAGTCAAAATAGCGCTTTTCAGATGTTCGCGGAAACTTTTAACGGCGCTGGTCCACCTGATAAGAATGTGCTGGCGTAAGGGATTGTGTTTCAGAAACGCGTTTTTCCTCAAGTCACGTTGCCCCACAACACAAAAGCGACCAATGGCCTAAGAGGCACGTAGTCCCACAGCTATAAAGTTGGCTTTGAGCTGATGCGTCTTCATTCATGAGCACACTGAGAAGTGGATCCTGCGCTGCCGTTTGATTCCACTGACACACTCACTATTACGTTGGACAATGCTGCGAGTAAGATGCCTGAGAGGAGGTAGCAGGGGGGCCGAGGCTGCCCATCTGATCGGAGCAATGGTTGGTATTACGGTGGTTTAATGTCTTCTGTGTCTTTCTCTCGCGCTCGCTCACTCTCTTTTCTCTTAAGCAGCGTTTTTGTTATAAAGCACAAGTCAGTCAAAGCGAATAAACTGTGAAAATATGATTAAATTTGGCATTTCTCTTCACATCTGCCGCTGCACTTCATTGCTTTGTTCATTTGTTATTTGTCTAATTAAACTAGAAGCGCCGAAGCAGTCATAATGACCCCGTTTGGAGGCGATTGTGTTGCAGAAATGAAGCTGAGGGGATTTTTTTTTTTTTTTTAATCCAGTGCATAAATCGTAATTGCACCGATTATTTCCAAGAAATCTTCCTCCAGTGACTGGCGTGATTTTCTTAACTGCTGACAAAGCTTTTTTTTTTCTGGTTGCCTGAGTGACAGTGAACAGCTGTTTGGCACAGATGCGCTCTCAAACTCAGTGACACTGAAGCTATTCCCGAGCCAGCGGAGGCCACACTGTAGAGGCTATCGGTGGAGATAAGGCTTCTTAATAAAACGTGTACTTTGGCACCAAACCAATCAACCTCACGGAAGCTTTTTCGCTTTGAAACCCAAGGAGCCTGAATGTGTTATCGGTTAACACACAGATCAGCCGCTTTCTACGCGAGCTGGGGGCATTGAAATAAAAATAAAAATAAACACACCACTAAATAGGAACTTCATGTAGACCGATTTGTTACTGCACATAGTGTAAATATGTACTGAACTGATCCAAAAGGGGAAAACAAGATCTATTAAATCCAAAGATTTTATGCAAAAGTACATGAAATTTTTGTTCAGCAAAATATATATATATACAAAAAAAAAATCTTAATGTGTTTTCACTTCCATCAGCTTGGCCGGGCGTTGAACGGATGGGTGCAGAAGACCCTGCAAAGCACTTCAAGTGCAGCAGCTGCACAGCCACAGCATGTAGTTGAAGAGGAACATGTTACTGAGCCGGTTCCTCAGGAATGCCCAGTCTGCAGCTACAATGAATGGGACCCTCTGGAGGAGGTGATTGTGGGGCGAGCTGAAAATGCCCACGTGCCTCCCTTCACTGTGGAAGTGAAAGTAAGCAATGCTGTCAGAAGATGCTTTGACTCAAAGCATCCTTGTCATTTCTCTCAGCTGTCAGATTGACTCCATGTTGTTATGCTACAAACCTCTCATCAGGCTAACACATATGAGAAGTACTGGCCCTTCTACCAGAAGTATGGGGGCTGGTCTTTTCCTGCGGACCACTTGAAAAAAGCAGTTGCTGAGATCGAAGAAATGTGCAATATTCTGCGTCACGAGGGCGTCGTTGTGAAGAGGCCAGAACCCGTCGATTGGTCTGTGGAATACAAAACACCAGACTTCACCTCATCAGGTAAAAAGACAGAAATATGTGTGTGACAAATATGTGTGACATAAAGGTGTTAATGCATCACACTGCAGTTTATAAATGAGTCTTTGTAAAGTAATTCTCTGCTGTTGACCCTCTTGTAGGAATGTATGCGGCCATGCCCAGAGACATCCTTTTAGTGGTGGGAAACGAGATCATCGAGGCTCCTATGGCGTGGAGGGCTCGTTTCTTTGAGTACCGAGCCTACAGACCTTTAATCAAGGAGTACTTCAGAAAAGGTGCAAAGTGGACCACTGCTCCTAAACCAACCATGGCCGACGATCTGTATGATCAGGTGAGGCCTTAGTTTGGGAGCTATAACACAGCCAGGTGGTCATTTCTCAAGGCAAGGACTTAAGTCAAAGTTGCATTAACACCTAAACACCTTGTCTATGTTCTTTATAGCAAACCAAACCTCTTTGCATCAACTTTTTTATTGCTTTGTACATGATAGTGTGACAGCAGGCTATTCCTATATCTCAAAACGGGTGTAAATCCTTTTTGTGTGTGCCTTTCAGGATTATCCCATCCGCACAGTGGAAGACAGGCACAAATTAGCTGCTCAGGGGAAGTTTGTGACCACGGAGCACGAGCCCTGCTTCGATGCTGCTGACTTTATTCGAGCTGGGACGGACCTCTTTGTTCAGAGGAGCCAGGTATGAAGGATATTTTGCTTATTTTATGACATCCTATGGGTGATATCTTCTGCTGAAATGGTAGTAAAATGCACAATAAACCCCCACACACGCATATATAGATCTCTCTTTTATCCATTGCACTTACAGAAAAAAAGAATGTTTCTCTGAATATGAATGTGAAGCTTGGATAAGCTCCTGAAACTTCTCCTTTCACACTGCTTTTTATTCAGGTTACAAACTACATGGGAATTGAGTGGATGCGCCGTCATCTGGCACCAACCTACAAGGTCCACATAATCTCCTTCAAAGACCCTAACCCCATGCACATTGATGCCACGTTTAACATCATCGGGCCAGGACTCGTGCTGTCAAACCCTGATCGCCCATGTCGCCAGGTACTGAAGTGCTGTGCTGCCCTCTTCTGGGTACACTTGTACACACCACCACCACAGAGTGGCCCAAACTTACCAGTGCTCTTTGTCTTTTCCCTCAGGTAGACATGTTCAAGAAGGCTGGCTGGACAGTTGTAAAACCACCAATACCTTTGATTCCCGATGGTGGGTACTCAAAGTAAAAATTATTTTCTTTCACTCACAAAAAAAAGATGATATTTAGATTTATTTATTTTTTACTGAAAAAAACCCCACTCTCTTGCTGAGCAGACCACCCACTGTGGATGTCCTCCAAATGGCTGTCCATGAATGTCCTGATGCTGGATGAGAAGCGTGTCATGGTTGACGCCAATGAAACCAGCATTCAGAAAATGTTTGAGAACCTCGGTGAGCCTCTATAAGCACCCCCACCTTCACCACCTTATTTATTTTTAGTAAACTCAATTTCAGCAAAAAATAAGAAAAAATGCTCCATAACTGTGTGTGTGTGTTTAAATGCAGGTATCAAGACCATAAAGGTGAACATTCGCCATGCCAACTCCTTGGGTGGTGGCTTCCACTGCTGGACAACTGATGTCCGCCGCCGTGGTACCCTGCAGTCCTACTTTCACTAGCCTTGCCAGAAACAGGCAGTTTTATTGAGCTTTGAATATAAAGCCTCAGTCCGGAATCACTGCAATAATCCATTTTTTATTATCAGTCAGTTTTAACCCATCAGTCAACAAAGGCTGAAACTTTCCTAAACAAAAAGGCGATCTTTAAACCTATCTTTTTCTAAATGTGTATTCAGGTGTCGCCTGCTGAAACTCAAAGTTTTAATTCTTTAAACTGGCAAAAACAAATGATGGATAATAATAACGAAGACAGGTGGCACCGAAGCCTTTACCGGATTGTGTCTTTATATAGTAAACGAATATTTATGGATTGTTTTGATTTGACATTGCTGCACATCACAGTGCCTTTGCAGACAGCTTTGTTTGGAGACAATTAGAATATACTGGATAATCTCAATAGCAAAAAATGAACATCACTTGAATCAGTGATCTCAATAATAACTGCATTTCTGGCCTGGCTGTTGTGAAGTTGAAGTTTTTATGGCTTTTACATCAAACGCCAAAGCTTTGAGGACAAGGTACAATTTGGTATGTGAATGTCATCAGACTAGGGCACAGGAGGAGGGAAGCCTCCTCATGAAACCTCAAAACCACAATCCTACCTTTTTCAAAAAGAAGAAACCAAAACATTTTTTTATTTAAATAAATGTACACAACTTTTACGTAGGTCATTAAACAATATTAACTTCAGTTTATTGAAAGAGGGGAAAAATGTTCTGTTTATATTTTCCGTATTCTTTATTGGATTTTCCCAACAATTCCCAAATGCATGAAAGTATGTGATCCATATCAGATTTTGTATACCTTTTTCCTCTGCTGTTTTCTCCTATTGCAAATCTGGGCCAGCTATATGCTAGTAGTCATTCTCACTAAAACTGCTTGGCTGCTTTTTGTGTCTTCAGGATGGAAGATGTTTTCTTGTGAAGATTTCTGTTTTTTTATTCCTTTGCCGCTGACAGGGTGGGATGTAAGGTATTAGCCTGTCTTGATATTTATTGTGAAACAATAAATTAAAGGGACATTGTGGCTCAGCAGAGGAATGCTAGTGGTGTTTTGTAATGTGCAATGTTAATAAATTAAAGCAAGTTGTGTGACACAGCTGTGATTCTGTATTTGTGTTTCCTTCCATCCATCCATCCATCATGAGGGTACAGTCTGTAACAGGGCTAACACAGAGAGCTGGACAACCATTCACTCTCACATAAGATAAAAAAAAAGATACTTTATTAGTCCCACACGTGGGAAATTTGTTTTGTCACAGCAGGAAGTGGACAGTGCAAAAGTTATATAGCAAAAATTAGAATACAATAAGAATAAAATACTGTACACAACTGTACAGAATAGAATAAAATAAAAATAAAATACTATATACAGTAGAATAAAATATACAATAGGATAAAAATAGAATACAAATTCTATTTACACCTGAGTAAAAATACAACTTCACACCTGCAGTTTAGATAATAACAAATTAAGATAACTTGAGCATATTTTTTGGACTGTGGGAGAAAAATCCCATGCAGGCACAGGGAGAGCATGCAAACTCCATTTTAATTATACATTATATTTTATTTGATATACCAGTACCTCCGATTATAAACTGGAGAGTATTGCAGTATTGCATATCTTAATCAACCGTCCACTGCACCAGTGTCAAGAGCCCATGCTGTAAAAGCTGACTGGTATTTTGGTAATACAAGTTAAAGATGCCTCACTGCAAATAAAAGTTCTGCAAAAAATCTTTTTACATAAGTGAATTTATAGGACTATTCTCAGCATGGAGTACTCCTTGTACTATGGGTCCCTTTTACATGTTCACCACGGATTAATGTGTTAGCGGCTTTAATGCTATCAGGGTCACCGCAAAACACCTCCATCAGGGTCCTGAACGATGTTACAAAACACACAAGCAGTTTAAAAAGTGCTCTTGTGTTTTGAGTTGAAACTTTAACCGGTTAGATTCTCAAACATAGTTGGAGCATAAAGTGACTTAAAACTGAAAACTCCAAAAACAAACTTTTAACTGTACTGTAGTTACATGCAGTACTGGAGCACATGCGTACTTTGTTACTGCTGATATCACACATTAGCTTGAGCAAAGAGGGCCACTAAGGGTAACACAAACCCGTGAACCTGGGACCCCTTCATCTGTTTGATAAATGGCACCGCAGTTTCCAGTGCATGTGGCACCACATTTACTGTAACACCTTTATGTCTGTAAACATTAACCAGGCTGATTTGTCAGTGAGTGGAACATTGCATCATATATTATTATGTAAACCTGACTACTGCCAATAGAAACTACTGTAAAGGAAAAAAAACATGATAATATCTGCTTTAGTCATTTATTCATTTAGCTTAATTTAAAAGGCAGAATCTTGGAATATAACCATGAGCATGTTAAATTAACATTGTAGTTTGTGGACATTGGCACTGTCTTCTGTTAACTGCAGTTTTGTCTTTTAATATTGCATAAACTTTGTAATTAACTCATTCCTTTCTTTTATTCTTTTTTCGCTCGGGTTCAAATAAAAAGCCAGTGTTTTAAAATGTGTTCACCTCTCCGCGCTCTTCTTATGGGACTGAACAATGCTGTTACTGTGTAAGAAGGTTTAGATCTTAGCTAAATGGATACCACTGTATGCAAAGTAGAACAAGCCATGAATTAAATATGTAATGGCCAATTTCAGCAAATGAAATTGTTTTCCTCAGCATGCAAGATATTTAAGGCATTACTTTTACACTGAGAAGATGACATAGTGACAAAGAACATCAGGTGCTTGGCTCTAACAGCCTGCGGCAGCAAGATCACATTTCCAGGTCGTCAACTGCTGTTCGTGATTAAAACACCCTCACTTTCAATCTAAGTACATTTATTACTCTCGAACTTTAAGACTGTTCAGTCTTTGTTTCAGCACGGCATGTGCAGCCTTTACCATGTCTGCGCTCTTCCCACCTCGTGCAAGATGGCAGGACCACCTCAATCTGAAGTCATTTGATGCTGACCCCGAACACCATTAAAGATCTTCAAGTAATCTCCTTTGATGTTTGGCAGTTGATGTAATTGTGCTGTTAGGAGGCTAAATCCACAATTTCCTCAATCTAGTTAACATTTTTAGGAACCGCTGCGTTTGACAACAAAGACAAGACAAAAAACAGTTTGTTTACCATCCACAGACATATCCTGACCATGTCCAGCTTTCTGACTTTACTAATTTGTCAATCATGTTGGATTCATAACTGATTCACCTTTGTCTCAATGTGGTTTGGATCAAACTATCAGGCTGGACCTGGTGCCTGTGGTGAGACACACACATTTTATAACAGGAGAGGTTTACTTCGAGCCAAGTCACTTCTCTATGCAGCTGCTCAACTGTGTGTCTTTTTTTCTGATCCTATGTAGACCCGTGCAGATGGGCTGCTTGTTTGTACAGCTGCCTAATTGAGCAACAGTGCAGCTGCCACTGCAACTGTCTCCAAACAGGAGAATTGATTGGGATCTTGTAATGATCAGGCTTCACTGTAAGCAGGAGCACAACACTCACCTCCTCAATTCCTCTTATCTGAGGACGAGTTTAGGCTCAGAAACAACCGGCTGCTCAGTTTATACTCGTCAAATACATAAAGCAGTGAAAATGTAAGATATCTCAGGAGCATGGGGGGGAGGGGGGGTATCCACAGTGGTGTAAATAGTACAAAATATCAGGAATATATGACATATTCTAATGGTCTCTGGTCCATCAGGATAGATATAAGTATTAACACTATTACATCTGAACAGCGACTTTAAAGTAAAATGTGAGAAAAAAGTAGTCTTAAATAACACAGGGAGGCAGCAAATCTCATGTCACTTGAGTGGTGGTTTAAGCGTCTTGTCTCTGCCGATAGCAGGTTTAACAGGTTAAAGTACTTTTTTTGCATTTGCATCACCATAAATACTATGCATAACTCTTACTTATAATGGGTGGCAGCACTGCAGAGGTCAGGCTGAGTAAAAAGTAACTTTTTCAGGTGGCCGTGCACGCTCAGGAAAACACGCACACACATCGATTACATGCTTCTAAGGTGTCTGCAGACTGGAGAAAGTCTAAAAAGGTCAAAACTCCAGCAACACGTAGTAGTGGTGTATTGGACAACCTTATTGTGAAAGCATTTAATCAGGCTCACATGACACGTTACCCGATGAAGACAAGAGGAAAGATGAAAACCAAAACAACAGCATTGCAAGGAAACCCACTTCTGTGGCAGCCAACACAGCTTTTTTTTTCAATATGTTTTCAGCTCTGAGGGGCCCTTATTTGTCTAATGCACAAACCGAGAAGGTTGTAAAGCTAGCTAAGAAGGTTGCATACTCTCCTGTTTTCACCTTTTTAGTTAACTTTACCTTCTTTTAACTTTTTCTCATCATCCGATGGCCCCAACACAACCAAACACTAATGCGTGGATGAACATGTTAATATAGAGAATTATATCCAATTTCACGTGTGAATGACAAATGTGACCATGAGAAGCTGAAGCACTTTAGGAGCAGCCCTTGGTTGCACAGTCTAAATATAGGCTCAAGGTTGCACATGAAAAGAAGTCAAAACAATGTCTTAAAGCGCTCGCACCAGTGAACCGGCTGTAAGTACATAAGCATGTTGTTAAGTGAGCCTGATTATGTGTTTCGTCAGGCCATGTCCATTTTTGGGGGACGTAAATGAAGTCCCCCATAATGTAAATCATTAAGCCATGGTTCAGGATGCCAGCTGTGATCGCTCTGCATTTTCTTTTATATAGGAAGTTGGTTTGCTTGATATGCTGGAGAATTTATAAAATGGACTATAAAGAACAGGATTCATTCAGAAAACTGTCCTTAACCTGGAGAAGAAAAGATTTTTTGCTTTAAAGGTGTGCTTTAACAACTTCTTTCACTTTCACCACAAAGATTCTGCGAGTACAACACGTGCAGACAATAAATGATAAAGCAGTTTTCTCAGCATCTGAACATCCTGAGACGCAGCCGCCGAGCTGTCTCAGAATCACCAGAGGCATGATGCAGCTGAGCGTTATTCCTCTGCCTTTTTAATATTATTGCCTGATAATATTCATGCTTTGTTTGGAAACTTGTATGGGTCAAAATGTAACCAGTTTCATTTAAATGCTTATTTTACAGGAGCTGCCAGTAGAGAGCAACAGAGCGCACTTTCCAATCTCTAGACAACCAAAAGATCCCTAAAAATGTTTCACTTGTGGTAAAAAGTTGGCCAACTGAGATTCTCACTTCCTATTCTGATTTGATGTCCTAAAAACTAAAATAGTTTGTTAAGAAAACATGAACATTATCCTGGAAAATTAATCATTTTGGCGCCTCCTAGTGGAACAATCGTGGAATAAATCTTTAGAGTCAAACGCACAGCCTTTCAGCAGATATCAGGCACTTACACAAAGTAATGTCGAGCATGAAATCAGTTGCAGTAAACCCATATGGCCCAAGTGGAGCAATTCTCAGTTCTTATTTAACGTCTTTTACACACTTTACAAAGCCTCCAAAAAGTAACCTCTGCAAGGCTACACTTCCCATTTGAAATGATAAATCTTATGTCATAATAATCAAATTACTGACATGACTGGGCAGAAATTCATTTTCATTCATCGGTATTCTAGACCAACTTTAAACTTATCTCGAAAGATAAACATAAATGTCAGACTATGTTTTTAACTTATTTTTTTTTAGCCTGTTTTCTTTTGCTTACAGGAGCCGCCTCTAATGTTATGGTGTGTTGTCGCTTTAGTGTCGTCACTGTGAGATAAATCATTGCTTGAGGGGCGTGTAAGTATGTAATGCCGTTATGAAAACTAATGAAATGAATTATGAAATAAAATTTCACAACAATTTTGCTAGCTGGTCTATTATTCAGAAACCGGTGATTGATTTAAGTGATTATTAACTCTGTGTTATTGTTGTTGTTTTAATTTACTTAATGCACCTTAGTGTCTCAATCCTTGAATATAACATGGATATTATCAGTTTTAAAAAGCTGCAAAATATCAATAAGGTTAGAGTAACGGAGGTTTCCTTGGTGTTACTGCCTGACTTGCTGGCCACTTCATTAGGTACACTTGTTCAAGTGATTGTTAATGAAAATATGTAATCAGCCAATCTCTTGGCAGCAAATCAGTTCCCCCAGGCATGCAGACATGGTCATGATAACATGCTTAAGTACAAACTGAGAATCAAAATGAGGAAGAGAGGTTATTTAAGTGACTGAATGTGGCATGGTAGAGAAACTGTTGATCTGCTGGGTTTTTCCCACAAGGCCATCTACACATCTACATGGTCTTAAAAAGAGAAAACATCCCACCAGCTCTGGAGAAAAATGCCTTGTTGATCCCAGAGGTCAGAGGAGAATGGCCAGACTGTTTTGTACAGACAGGAACAAGAAAATGAGCAATCGTTTCAGTCGAGGTACGCAGAAGAGCATCTCTGAACATGCAGCACCTCAAACCTCGAAGCAGATGGGCTACAGCAGCAGCTGTGGTATTAGCAAGGTGTGCCTAATAAAGTGGCCAGTGAGTGTGCTACCACGCTGAATGGAATCACATGATGTCTAAGATGAGTTAACTCGACAGATATAAAATGCAAAAAGGAATTTTGCTCCTTGAGCAACGCACAGTCGCTGACAACCTAAGGACTTTAGCATGTAGACAAAACACGCAGTTTAACAGTGAAGCAAACGTAAAGAAATGACAGCCTCACTGTCCTACGATGTCCCGGCTAAAGCATGTGGCAGCACAAAGTACAATGGTGATAACTGAGAGCCAAACATGCATAAATAAGAGAAGTGTAAATAAGGTAAAGTAAACATGTCATCTCTTCATGAATAATGCAGCCACTGTTACTGACAGCTTATAAAGAACTGAGCATGATCTGTCACCGGATTCATTTATGTGCTCTCATCTGTCAAATCTCTGACATAGATTTATATAACACTTACATTCTTCACATTGCTTTTTTTTCTCCTTTTTTTATTGAGGCTGTAAACCATTTGAGGCTGGGTTTTGTTTGTGGGCCATGCCTTAAGGAAACTGAGCAAACTCTTGTAATATGCTACACAAAAAAAAGCTCCAAAAAGCAATTGATGGTTTTAATATTGAATCTGTGATAGAGTGCAAAACAGCCATGTTCTAGCATTATAGCATTTTGTGGCTCTGGGACAGCTTTTAGCCTGTTGAAGCTCACTGTCATCAAAGGCAACACAGACACAGACTGAACTATGTTAAAGGGGAACGCTGCCAATTTTACACATAGAACGCAATTTACTTGTCATGGGGAGGACTATTATGAGTATGTGTCAGGGCCTTTCCTAAGGCTAAGAAAACACGTGTGAAGCCAAGTTTATCTGAGAGTATTTTTTAATAAAGTCTGCAGTCGGCACACTCAAAGGCACCCAGTTTAAATGATGGGTGTGTATAGGGAAATGCTTCTACTGAAAGGATGCTATTGGTGGTTTATAGGACATGTTGTCTTCTTCTTAAAAGTATTAGCACAACTGCTAATACTTTTATTGTCTGCATCTTGCTCATTTTCAGCTGAACAGTGTCAGTTCATTGGACTCTGGCTACTGCCCTCCTTCTTAGTCTTCACGTGCAACAAATCTCCACTGAAACATTTGTTATTTAGAGCAGCACATCTCGTCTAAATTTAGCTATCCACTTATAAACACTGCACATAAGTAAACAATGATTTTTCTTCTTCTTTTTTTGCAGGCCCTCCGTCTGAAGCAAGAGGTTGTCAGTGGTGATTAAATGCAAAGAAACTAAATATAAAAATTTTTCAGCTTTTGAGGACAGACTAACACACTAACTGACAGCTCTTCCTCCTCATTCTTCTTCCTCTTTTAATTATCATTTTCATGCAGATGGCAGAAATGTTCCTTTAATACTGCTGTAGTAGTTACTAGAAATGGTGAGTATTTGTTCAATCACAGAAGAATGTATATTTGCACTTTCTTAAAAGATGTCTTCACTCTTTTACTGACGAACTTCAGCAAGAGTTTGATGTAAAAGCCGGCAATGAGATATATTCATTCAATCATCCAATCACCTGAAAAGTGATTTTTGAAAGTGCCACTTTTTTATTGTACATGTTCCATATTTATCCATCTGTCCATGTACCCATTTAAGAGTATTTTCGGACATATTTGTGCTGCTAGCAGTAGGTTGCCTCCAGTTCAAAAAGAAACTAAAGTACAACAAAAGATAAATAAATAAATCTAAACATACCACAGACTGGAAGCTCTGAAAGTCGTCACCAGAAGCACAAAGACGATCAGATAGTTCAAAGGGCAAGAAGCGGGACTATGAATACACAAAGGGGTTGATTAGATAAAAGACACATGTAACAAGCAAAGCTGAAGGGAAAAACACAAAGGCAGGAAGTAAAACAATATGGATGAAAGATGAGGGAATATCAAAATAAAAGAGAAAGGCTAAACCTTGAAACTGAGACAAAATTAGTTTAAACATATGCTATGATAAAACTGAGTCAGAACACGTAAATAATAATAAAAAGGGTGTAAAGAACTCTGTACTCTGGATTAACAGTAAGGCTGTGGGGATTCTATAAGAAGCCCCTAGCTGCTCATCTCTTTGATGAAGAGCACCCAGCATGCACTGAGGTCTGTTTTTGGCCAGCTGTACGTTCAGAGCTGTTCAAAAGCTGAAGTCAAAGCTTATGACACAAGGCAGACTGTTTACTGTTTTATATCATACCCTTATTCAGTAGCTGAATAATGATGAAAAACATTAAACATCATGGGTTTATGCTATTATTAGGATTTGCAGGGGCAACATAGGAAAGGGGCTTGTCTGCTAATTAAAAGGTCGATAGTTTGATCCCCGTCTTCTTCAGCCTATGTTTCACAGTATCCTTGGGTAAGATACTGTACCACGAGTTGCCCCCAGTGCATCTGATATCCCTGTCTTAGTGTTAGTTACCAACATTGTAACTGACCAGTGACATTGTCTTAGCATTTGGTTAGCATCAGCCAAGAGGTTAGCTAATGCTCTCAAAAAATGATCACTAGCAAACCATCATGGGTAAGCTAATATTGGCTAACTTGATAAT
>NW_024582623.1:309740-314487 GCF_018398535.1 Haplochromis burtoni
TATATATAATTTTTTAATAAAGAAAACACGTATATACTCCCCCTCCCACACACACACACACAGCAAAGTTATGACATCACAACAACATGATTGGTCAGTAAAGTTGCGATGTTGATCCTGGACCAGCATTATTACGATGATGTAGGAACAAAGCCAACACGAGGGCATCAGATACACCATATCGGCAACATAATTAGGCATAGAAAAAAGCACTTTGGTGAATGAAATGCGAAAATTGAGTAGAAAAAGTCCTACACAAGTACCAGACCATATTATGGTCTTGATATTCTTGTGTCGGGTGCCTTTAAGTACTTGAGTATTTTAAAGTTATTTAATAGAAATATTAAAGAAGGAATACACACAAAGCCTAAGAGACAGAAGAGGGAATGATTTGAAAGCCATTAGAAATCTGACTCTTCAGACCAACAGGCACAGTCACTACAATATATGACCTGTTGCAAATACACATTTCCATGCAGAGCATTGCAATTTTGCTGCTTTTCTGAATTCAAAGGAACTAGGCCACGCTCAGTGGGAGGTCGTGGGGTCACTGGCCTTTCGCGCTAACCTGAGGTATTGTTCTCTTTGAGGTTTCAGGATGAAGCAGACATTTGTTGCATTTTTTTTGTTTTTGTTTTTTAGTCCCTAAATATGCTTTGTGGAGTGCTGCGGAGTTAGTGAAGCTCGCCAAAGAGGTGAGCGAATGAGTTTCACAAAATAAAACAGCTCATCAGGAACAAACATTGCCAAAAGTGTAAAATGTGAGAATAAAAGAATAAATATAAAAACATATTTGGATTTTTTTTTTAAGCAACGCAATAAATTCTTTAAAGTTGTGATAGTTGGTCTTACTTTTAAAAAAAATTATTATAAACTATGTGGCACAATGTGTATCATATTAACCAAAAATGTAAAAAATCGCCCCATGGTCGCTTAACATTTCATTATCAGCAACAACGTCAGTGTGATAATCTCTCATTACAGAGCCTTTTAATGGATTTAGATATACATTAGTGTGTTTTGTGTGTGTTTTCAGACATATTTGCATAGACTTCAACTTCATTATGTGCATTCAAGCGTTTTCCTGTGTATTAAAAATTGTAAATGTGTTTTCCCAGATTCAGCAGGGCGACATACTCATCCACAGCCACAGTATCTGCGGTTTGCATGTGCTACGTGCTTTGAATAAAGAAATGAAATAAATAAATAAATAAAGGTAAGGCTACCTGCAGCCAGCTCAGCGTTGGTTGGCCAGGGCTCTTTTTTCCTCTTTTCAAAGTTCCCACAGAAAGCGGAGGACCGCCCAGCGGCGCCGAGCGCGCCTCTGATTGGCTGCGCGCAGCTCATTTGCATTAACGTCAGTAAAGGCTGTAGGTCAATCCTTGCGGGTGCTTTTATTGGATGTGCCGCTGTCAAGCAGTGCTGAAGAATTGGAAGGGCAAACGCCAGAAAAGGCAGAGAAAAGACAAACATTAAATCAGCATTATGTAGCTCGATCTTGCCTTACTTCCGCTCTCGACAACCTCAAATAATCCTGCCGTGCCCGATTTCGGATCTGAAACTTGTGGACACGGAGCGGTCCTTTTTTTTGGGGGGGGGAAAGATTTTTTTTTTCTCTCTCTCTCCCTCTCTGTGTCTCTCTCTCAGAGCGATCGCATTCTCCAGAGGTGGTACCTCACAACATTACTCTCTGACAGCCTTTACATCCTTTTTTCTTCTCTCCCTCCTCCTCCAGAATGACAGAAAATCGCGGAGCCTGCTAACACTCTTTACTGCACCCGGGTTTGGAGCTCTTATATCAGTCGGATCATCCTCAGCCGGCCAGCGGATGCCTGAATGGAGATTGCGAGCCATCCACCAAGATTTCTCCGCGTCCTAAAATTGGTGATTTGGGGCTGATAAATGGAGTGCTGTGTCGGGCAGTATGCTTCACGAAGCTTGTTTGACACCGGAGCCACTGGCCAGAATAACGCTCTGCAGTGTGAATATTTCAGCCTGTTGATGATGAACCGCTCAGGACTGGAGCAAAGTGTCGTGAGAACCGGTTTATGGGCCCGTGTCTTGAGCTGAAGTGGGCAACCGGATTGTTGAAGAGAAGGAGAGGAGAGGACGGGGGGGGGGAGAGAGAAGGCATCGTTTTTGATGGCTCCGAGGTGGTGGAGGACGACTACACATGAAACCTTGGCCGCAAAAAATGGATAAAACTATTGCATGAAAGCTGGCCGGGGAGGGGGGAACTGCATGGTGTGTCTTAGGCCTACTTGATAACACTGAAGTTGAAGGAGGGGGGGGGGGGAGGAAAAAAAAGAGAAAATGGTGATGTGGTACGAGGAAGGCGAGAAGAGGAGCCGGAGTGAGGGATAATAATAATAAAAAATAAAATAAATCGTCCATGGGGATCTCAGCAGCGGAAGAATAACGGAATCCAAGTTTTCGAGGACAAGACAGCTGCTTTGATTGAAGCTCTCCAATTAACTTCATGTGAAAAACAGAGGGAGGAAATCAGCTTCCTGGTCGGGGGTGGGGGTTAGAAAAATATATTATTCATGCCTTGTGTTAGAGCAATTGCAGAACCGGCTTTGCTGTGGCCTAGATGATATTTACATATATATATTTATATATATGTAGCCTATATTTAAACAACAAAAAAAAGTATGAACCTTAGGAGGAAGAGTGGACTTTAAGATTACAAAAAGAGGGCGAATGACACTCTTGTAGCCTCAAAGTAAAGCACTTGCGCAAAAAGGAAAAAAAAAAAAAGGCTGAAGTGGGTTGAAGCATGGGCTGTGCTTCAAGTATTCATATCTCTGATAGGGTGGTCTACCACAGTGGAAAAGAGTCCGAGGATTCCCACTCACCCCAGCAGACTAATACCACTCAGCATCAAGGAAATCCTGCCTCTGGACTACCCCTAAAACCCCCTAGCTGCAAGGTGAGGGACTCTACATTCATTTACATTTACACAGACACAGATCCACTATGTATGCATGTGTGTATCTATGTGTGTGAGAGAGTCAGTTGCTTGTGTATATGCATGTCTAAAGCTGTTCAACAAAAAACCTCTGCTCTATAAACTACAGTCTATTTACTTAAAAAAGGTTATTGAATAGAAATATTAAAGAAGGAATACACACAAATCCATGGAGACGGGAGAGGGGATGACTCCAAAGCCATTAGAAATCTGACTCTTCAGACCAACAGGCACAGTCACTACAATATATGACCTGTTGCAAATACACATTTCCATGCAGGGCATTGCAATTTTGCTGCTTTTCTGAATTCAGAGGAAATAGGCCACGCTCAGTGGAAGGTCATAGGGTCGAAAGCCCTTCGCGCTACCCTGAGGTGTTGTTCTCTTTGAGGTTTCAGGATGACGCAAATATTTGTTGCACTCTTTTGTGTGTGTGTGTGTGTGTGTGTGTGTGTGTGTGTGTGTGTGTGTGTGTGTGTGTGTGTGTGTGTGTGTGTGAGAGAGAGTGTGTGAGTCCTTAAATATCTACTCTGTGAAGTGCTGGACTTGACAGATCTAAAAAATCTATGCACAAGGCAGCAACATGTGTTGTCAAACGTGCTTCTTTCAGCTGTTTTCAGCTGACTTAGCTCTGGCCTCTGTTTCACCTTTCCATCAGTTATGCTTTTCAGTAGGATGTCCTCTCTTGCGAAATCTTATTGCTGTCTAAACTTCATGCACAAAAACCTACACAAACAGCTATCAGTACCCACTTTGACCGTGCAGAGGGATCTTTGCGCTAGAAGTGGGGAAAGTGGGTAATGAGAAGGATGGCGGTAGGATTACACCAGAAAGTCTCTCATTGAAAGTGCTTCATCACTGGCAAAAAAAAGTAACAGTCCCATTTGTGTATTGGACCAATAATAATTACACTAAATATAACAAAACAGGCCGTGCCTGCTTCCACTCAGGGACTAAATAGGTGTTTCTAATCAGGATGATTGTTTTTGGCCTTTTTGTTGTGTAAGAGATTACACATGCACATAACAATTTCTGTTATTCAGATTAAGATGTGTGTTTTGGGGTCAGATAGGTGTAACTATCTGCAGCAAACTGAAACATAAAGATCCATTTTTTTATGTTTTTGTGCTGGTTAAAAGCGTAATCTTGTCAGCATAAAAACTTGAGCAATATAGAGTTGGGAGCTGTCATCGTGTCTCTGAAGAGTCCATTGGTGGCACATTTATGATGCAGTCAAAGCTGGGCTGTACTGTATTGTTTTGGTGTAGATCTGCAGGCGTCTGTAAGCACAAAGCGTTGGTTTAAAGAAGAAGAAGGTGGGATGTTGTGAATTTAGTAGTGCAGCAGTGTATCTGTGTGTTTATGGGAAAGTGTGCGCTTGTCCGACAGGCCGCGGGCTATCTGAGGGCCTCTGTCAAGCTGAATTTTGTGGCCAAATGTCACCCCAGGATGCAGTGAGAAGTCTGTGTGACAGATGCCCCCACGTCAAAACGCCCACTGTGACTCTGATTGAATTAGTTCCCTGATTGAGTTAGACTAATGGTATACAAATCTTCTTGTGCTGGAAATGTTAATTCCTGCTCTGTAAGGTGTCATTGCCGAGATCCGCCGCGCATTTTCTGAGCGAGCGGCCGGATTTATTTTTACCACAATGGACAGAAAAAGTATTTTTATGGTTGCTTTTCATTAAGAACCACACATGCGTTAGCTCGCCATGATGCATTCAAGCCTCGTGAATCCACACCACTTCTGATTGTTGTAGCTTTTTTTTTTTTT
>NW_024582623.1:314507-351870 GCF_018398535.1 Haplochromis burtoni
AAAAAAAAAAAAAGACCAATAACAGACACCTGCAGCACTTTGATTTAATAAAGCAGTTTTTCAGGCAATATCATTGAAAAGCACTCATTTCTTGCATTTCATTCAGAAAATATTTGGAAGAATAGACCTAATGAGCAAGAAAGCATTTACACTGTAAAATAGATCCCTGAGATGATGAATGTTTCATATCATTTCATGTGACACAGCCCTATTTTATTTATTTTTTTATAAGTACATTGGATTGACATATAAATCACTACAATTTAATGTCAAATACTTCTTCTGTTTTATTATTATATGTTCTGGGCTTCGGCTTTGAATCACTGTGATTCTGAACAGAACACACGCATTCGTGCCCTGAAGGATAATAATATTCTTTCAAATAAACACACAACTGGCAGTAAGTACAGCAGTGTACACGTTTAGCTCATTGCAAAACTGTGTTAGGCAAATGTGAAATCTGCGCTGTACCTCTGCTTACTTTGTTTTATATCTACATATGAGTGAGGGAGGCAGGATCAGAACATGTGCAGGCATCTACAGCGTGAGAAGGACTCAATAGAAGTTTGGTAGTGTGATGTGAGTTATTGTCAAGGGTACGTTACCATCTGGGCTGCTCTGGTGATGATAAGGCTCAAGTACAAGGTCGTGTGTGTGTGTGTGTGTGTGTGTGTGTGTGTGTGTGTGTGTGTGTGTGTGTTGGCCTAAACAGAGAGAAAGAGAGGCCTTAGCCAAACACAACATCATTTATCTGGCCTTGATTTTTCCAGTCTGATTGCCCCCCACACAAGGAAATCAAGTAGCCCCCACCTCCCAGATCAGCAAATGTAAAATCAGCTTCACGGTTACCTCTTAGTATGAATGAAAAAGGGCAGTAAAGGGTGCTAAGCTTACAAGTGTGTGGAAAGCAATGCCATCTTGCTTACTGCCTGATTCCAGCCTCTGCGTGCATTAGCATAAGTGGTATCACTCAGGCTATACCTCAGACTCCCCCCTCGTCATTTAACCCTCCCATCCCCACGGGCGACCGGGCACACGGGGTTTTCTTTCCTGTTGGCTGAGAAACATTTAAATGCTGCTTATCTGAAACACCAACCTGATCCACCGCCGACCTGAGCACACGGTCTGCATTTGTCAGTATTCGCTCCTGTCGTTTCCATGCGAGCTCTATGGCCAAGTTTGTGTGTGTTTAGTCCAAGTTGAGAGTCATTGGGTAATTTATTCCAGAGGAGGGCAAAGGCTTCGCATGGTGATGAATTAATCCACTGTGCTTTTTCTGCTGCCTGAGAGGAAAGAGACTGATATGGGCTCCTTCTCCCTGTCTTTCATTTTGGCTATCAGACATGGACCTTTTTTTTTTTTTTTTTTTTTTTAAATTTTAATTTAAATTATATACCTTTTACTTCTTAGGTGATACTCTTCAAATTGTCTCTGACTGCCTTCATTGCCACAATCGCACACGACTGAAAGCACAATAGTTGCTGGTCTCCCTCTGACCAGCCTCAGACGCATCTATGTTCAGTTGACTTCAGCATTCACGCTGTTTTCTTTGTCTTTACAGCTGCTGTATGGATCAAATGATGGATTGTGTTTATCCGTGTCTATCAAAGATGTCATGCGTATATGTACAGTGGTCTTTTATAGCCCAGAGCATGGCACTCCCCCCTGGCGTGCTGCCACAGCTGGCCGTTTGAATCCCACTGGGGCAAAGTTCCTGTGCTATAAAGCATTATTTAAACAAACAAAAACAAAACAAACTCGGTGATCAGTTAGATTTAGAGGTGCTGGTAAATGGGTTTGGTTACATCTGGACAGAGTTGGATGAGCAGTTTCTCCCTGTTTCCAGTCCCTGTGTCAAGATAAGCCAACCAGCCTGTGACCGTAGTTTCACATTTAACTGACCGATATGAAACTGAGCTCTTGGCAGGCGAGGATGCATACGTATTTCCCCCACATGTCAAGCTAACGTTTCTTTTTCTGCAGTAATTTTTCTTTTAAACTTTGGCATGAAAAAGGAAGATTGCAAGCTTCTTTAATAAGTTTATTTTGTCTTTTATTCAAACAAAATGTCAGCTGCAGTGTCCCTGTGTTTCCCTTCCTGTCTGGAGTGCCTGCAAGGGCAGTAAGGGGGCAGCAAGGGGGGGATTTTTTTATTTTTTTTGTTGTTGTTGTTGTTGGTTTTTTTGCTATGTCATTTATCTCCACTAGCACATGAGCAGAAGGAGCTCAGAGGAGGCAAGATGGGGCTTATGGCACAACCACACTCCTCTGGTTGATATATAGGGCGCTCTAGTGCTTATCAACCATGTTTGCATAGCGTTAGATATCCAAGAGTTCAGGGCCAAATGTACTACAGTATTCATACATTTTAATTCCCACAACCACTCTGTTCTTGAACATTAAGCAGCTCACAACACTTCATATAGTGTCACCCTGAGTGTTAAATTAAATTAAGATAAAATGATAAATCTCTTTGTCACCTTAGGTGTAGCTACAGTGGGTCTCTTCATCTCACAGGACTTCCTTACTTGTGGGGTCCTGTGAGGTCTGTTTCACGTGTACTTGTGAAACAGACCCTCCCATTGTTTTTCTTGTTTTGTTGTTTTTTTTTAAACTGGTCTTAACAAGCAAGGCCACATTCAAAGCTTGTTCTGCTCCCCCTCCAGGTTTAGAATTTAGTATCATAAGGTCGGCATGTGACAGTTTCATGAAATTACTGAAATGGTATTCTTCCAAAACGAGGCGCTACAAGTGTTTATGTTGCTGCAGCGCTCTCTGTTCGCTCTTCCAGGAGCTCACAGGAATGTAGCTGTGAGTGGGCCCTGGTCCGCTGGTGGCCTTTCATGCTCTTCCTTGAATGCGCCTCTCCCAGCTTCTGGGCTTTCTAAGGTCTGAGCATCTGCTCGGGCTATGCAGTGACGCCACTTGTTCTCCAAGCATCCAGACTTTTAGGCCTGGCTGGGCTGGAAACAGATTATTTTAGGATTGCTTTGGTGTCAACTATCACTGATGTCACTTGTCCTGATCGGTCGATCATATTTATTCGTGGGGATGGAGCAGAATGAGGCATCATCATTTCTTTTTCACTTCACACTGAACTTTCCAATATTCGTAGTGCAGCATACCAGAATCCAAGTTATTTGGCAATAATTGCACGGTCAGACAAGGGTGTGGGGAAACAAATTGATGCGCTATATTTTACGTGGCAATATCACATTAATACACGTAAATCAAATATAGATATTTATTAAGGAAATTAAAATACTCTGGGAATACTATGAACAACAGGGCTTATGTTATGTGTCATCATCCTGAGATGTTGTTAGCCGAGCAAATTTTGATCAAATCGGCTCTGTCGAAAAACTATCCAACATTGGAAACGCTTAACTTGACAAAACTACTTCCTAACTCAGAGAAAGTTAACGGCTCCATCACACGAGTAGAAATGGGACAGCAGCCTGTTTGCATCTACAAAAAAAAAAAGCGGTGACTGTCTGTTTATTGCGTTGAATTTTTTTTTTTTTTTTCACATTCCGCAACCGTGGTTGTCGGCAGATTGAGGGTGTTGTGCACTCATGACTGCTTTTGAGTCCAAGGCTATTGCTCATGTGGTCTGGTATGAGGCAACCTTTCTGCAAAACAGTTGCAATCTGACTTGGATTGACTGCAGTCACTCTCAGAGAGATTGTTGAAGGTGTGCAAATAATTGTTGTTTAATTTTTAAATGCAGGCAGGTTTCCAACATCTTTCCATCAGAATCAGTTTTTATCAGTGAGCACAACTCGAAAGGACGGGGCAATAAATGGAAGATTTCTGACCATTTATACTGCAAATCACCAATTTGACCCCATTCAGTTGCAGACTGATATCCTACTGCTAGCAGACTGACTTTGTCATATGGCAAAAGTTCCATCAGGATTTAGCGACAATGTTAATATGCCTGGCAATTTAATTTTGCTGCAAAGACAAAAAAAAAAGCAGAAGTGAGATAATGTTGTCTTATTGGATAAAACGGATAATGACCAACTACAGTATACATTATTGCAAAATGTTAAAAATCACAATAATATGATATTCTCAGTCAAGTACACTCCCGCCTGTACATAAAATAGCAGTATACTGAATGCACAAAGTATCTATGCTCGTCCTCACTGAGGCATGGCAGGGCAGGTGAAATAGTTTCTGCATGTTGTGGCAAACGTGAGCCTAATGACGTGCTGCATTTTAACTTGTGACACATTTTCAAACAGAAAACCATTTACAAGGATTTAAAGGACAGGTTTGACACTTTAGAAACCTCTAGCGGCGCCCTTAAAGGTTACAAATTAACACATTATACGCTGTTTGCTTATTTGATTCAAAACCAAAGGGTCAAACCTGTGAGCTGTGGTTCTGTGGACTGTGTGATGGAGTATTTCTTGGCTTTGATCATTGACACAACTTCACCATTTATTTGAAATGCAACATGTTAACTGTTGAGCTTTAGAGGGGCGGCCAGAAGACGGGCTACTTCTGGCTAGAGCCTGTCTTTATGTTATGTTAGACTAAATAGCTGTTTGTGAGAGGACTGATCAACAGCTAGTCCATAAAGATTCCTTAAAGAGTCACAGTATTAGAAATGCTCTTCTGTATATTTAAGGTTCTGCGCCATCTCTCTTCTTTAACCTTATCTTGCCTAGTTTATTTGTTGGCTTGGTAGTATTATCACCATTTTCTGCTTAGACCACCTTTTTTTGTTTTTTTTCTTCATGTGAATGAATGTTTAGGATACTACACTACTGTCACATGTGACCCTCTATATTACACATTAATCTCTTGAAGTCCCACTCCCACACCTATGAGCGATTATGAAAAGCACACAGTGTAAAAACACAGCATCATTGTTCTTCCAAAGGAAAAGTTCACCCCAGTGTCATCAGTCTTGGACAGCGTCCGTGTCCACAGGAGTGAATCTGCTCTGGAATGGAGCCTTTCGTAGTGATTGTGTCCTGATGTAACCACACACAGCACATCATCTTAACAAAGCTAACAGCCATGTTAATAGCAACTGGTTACTGGAGTACTTTGGACATTTTCACGCTTCATCACACCGCTGTCTTCGCTGCCAGAATATACTGAAGAAACTGAAGGAATGTTGCCTGTTGGAAGGTTTCCTTCTGGGGAAGGATATACAAAGCACCAAAAATTATTAGATTTAGTGTTGAATTGTAAACCTGATGGGTATTTTATTGCAAAAACCTGGCAATTGATATAAAAATAATTTTACGATCAAAGTGCTCCAGAGGCACTGATTTCTTTCTGCTGCCTTTTTTCACTAAATAATTGCTGAGCTGACTAGCTTTAAGGCAAAAAGGCCTTCAGCTTATTGTAAACACACAAGACACTCATTCACCTGCTGTGCACCCCATTAAAGTAGCGCTGCTCTCCTCCTCCTTTGTTTAAAGGGGCATTAACTCTGATGCAGAGCTCTCTGGAGTCTATTCTGTCTTTTGCTCTTGAGATGCACTGTACCCTCAGTTGAAATAGCCCTAACAGTGTCGGTGGGGTGGAGTGCAGATGGTGCACATTGTTTTTGCAGTGTCCATTGCGTGCTTGTAACAACACATGTAGGCTGGTGCAGAAATTCACTCAGAACGCCCGACTAACTTTTAGATTTTTATAGGCAAGTTCAAATCAGCACACCCTCTTTTGACTAACTGATCCCGTCAAAGTCTTACTTGATTGTAACAGAGCTGTAGTAATCCAAACCGTTCGACCGTGACATGCAAATAAAATTTGTAGCTAAGTTTCAAAAACATGGAGTGAGCCAGTCACTATTGGTTAGCTCCACCGTAACACCCCCACCCCAGAGAAATTCAAGTTTAAGTTGTGGAAACTTTGATATGTCAAAACTGCCTTTTCTTCCTAAAGGTCAAGATGAATATACCCAAATATTAAAGTAATTTTTCCATTCTGATTCTCCTATCGAGTTGATCTAATTTTGCATGTCAGAGAAGGACACTTTGGCACAACCTTTGCTGGAACACTTGACAGTGGTTTTATGCTTCATATTATTTTGCTTTGAGGTGATAAGGTTGATTCAAGATAGACTGTATTACTCCAGGCGCATACCAGTTCGGTTTCATAAAAACAGCGTTTGAAAACAGTCACTGAAACTACCTCTAAGACTGCCTGTTGGACACTTTAGGAGAGTAGAAAATGATTCAGTGGAAACTATGAAAGGACACACCCTAATAAAGTCATTGATGACAGTGGAGCATGTTTGCATGGTTCTAATAGAAGTGACACAAGTGAAACATTCCTGCGTGACGTTCACGAGAACCCGTGCCATTTATCATACCTGTTGCACCTGCCTAATGACATTCCTCCACAGACTGCCTGTATTACTGTGTGCATTGCAACAAGAACAGCTGCTTATAGTTGTGAAATATTGTTCTAGATATTTCTGCTTCAACAAAGTCAGGAAGGTTGAAGAGCTGCAAGGCTGCCTTTCTACCTTAAGTAGCAACAATCTGTGTACAAGAAACCAATTTCTGCTTAACGTGTAGGGAAGAATAATCAGTCACATAAAGTTAAGAGAGATTTTGTGTTACCTTTTTGACTGGTTACCTAACAATATTGCGTCACATCACTCATTACCTACTATCAGGCATCTTGGGTGCGTAGGAAAATGGCAAGCCCTAGAAATACCTGCTAATCGCTAGAAAGAATTTTCTCTGTACACATGTGTTGTCTTAAACGGTTTCTGTTTAATGATACGATGCATTTGCAAATAAATGTATTTATTTATTTACCAGTAATATTGGATGAGGTGAAATGGGTTTTGTGCAGAATGCACTTTCAAGATGGAAAAGGGTGTATTAGATGTACTAAATCCTCTCTAAATGTAAATGACATCATGACATGCTGGAGATTAAATTGCAATCTCCAGTTCTCCATTTAAATCAGTATTGAGCGTATGTAAGTATAAACATTTTAAAATCTTCCCTTTTATAATGTCCTCCTAAAGAAAGCAGTTGAAACGCCAGCGTTAGTACGCAAGAAGAAAAAAACCTGCTCAGGTTTCAGTGATACAAGCAGCTGAAAAGTTATGGCTACATGTAGTTATGCTTATAATTTAAATACCACCAGTGAAATATCTGACATCCACCAGAACTGATTAGGTCTGAATTTTGAGAATTAACCAGTTGAAAGTGTTTCCAGGGATGTGGTCATAAAACCATCAGTGTAACTTTGTACTAAACATTGGGGGGGTCAATATCTCTGTCTAAATAAATAAATCTGGGTAAATTCCCAGATGATTAAACATGCAACTATTTTGCTGGTAATACCTGAAATGAGTAAAGAAAATCAACAGCCTATTTATGCAAGATAATTCATAATTTTATTGGGGGGGTTATATTGGTGGGGTCTGATTATTGAGGGGGTCATAACCCCTCTAACCCCCCTGGAAATTACGCCCCTGCGTGAAACCCAAATAATTTAGACTTTTATTAGGAGTAAAGCTTCTTTTAATGGTCCTTACAGTGGTAATTAAAATATGCACAAAGGGAAACGTGATTTCTAAAATAATTCAATAACAATATTAGTTTTCTTCAGACGGGAAGTTGCTGTCGGTGTAGTTAAACTTTTTTTCCCCATTTCTGTATTTGCATATTTTCTAAGGGTACACTGGGCCGCATGTCTTTGTGTTTCTTACAAACTCCCTTTAATGTTTCTGTTGGCATGCAGTCATCCTTATTCAGCGTTTCGTGTCTCTGTGTGTATGTTTGTCTGTGATTCCAGTATAGTTTGTGTGCCAAGCCCTAGCCCGTGTCGCTCACTAATCCCTCATGCAACAGTGACATCAGTGGTCCTGTTTTAGCAGGCGAAGAAGACGGAGGGGGGTCTGGTGATTATCTAATGCTCTCCCAGCTATCTGAGGAGCCCAGGAGAACCACTTCTGATATTTTTACTAACATATAAGCTGTTTTGGAGGGCTAGAGTCAGGCAGAGTTACAGACGGAGCAGGAGTGCATTTTTTTTTTCAAATTCTAATCCACTCTTTAGGCCATGGGGCCGGTGTGGTAATTAAGATTGCACTGTTGGGTATGGATCTGGCACGAAAGTTACTGTACACTAATGATTCCCGATTCTTATTTGTGGTGCCTGTTGTTTGGACTTGTTGTCATGTATTTGGCTGGACTCAGAAGGAGGGGGGGCTGACTGCTATGGAAAGGTTCCCGATAAGATTACAGCACGCTGTAGTGTCGCTGGACCGGGCAGCGTCCAACTTAGACTGTCCTTCTGCTTCACTGGCCTTTGGCTTTACCTGGACTGAGAGGGAGGAATAAAAATAACACACACCTGATCAATAGTCACACATGGTTCACAGTAAAGATAACACACTGATGACAGGTGCTGTAAGTAGAGGATTTACAGTTGATAAATGATAGTGGGGGTGAAAGGAAGAACGTGTAATAAAATTGAGGGGTTATTTAGGAAGAGTAGATGTGAACATAAGGGAAGGTAAAACAGGCCTGCGGTGTAGTTGTACTAGTGTTGAAGTAGGCCACTGGAAGAAGGGGAGGTTTTGGTTGCCCCAGAGCCCTGGATAGCTTAGGATTGACCAGGTCTTACAGGGATTTCATGGTAATCTGGATAAGGACAGAAATACCTTGAAGGTGAACGCAGGAGAAAGTGCTCAGCTTCTTGTGGGTCTGTCTTTAATTAATTGTCACGCACTGGTGGTAGATGTACAAAAACACAATATTTAACATGTTTGGAAAAAATTAACAGGAGTTGTGCAGTTTGAAAGAAGCAGTTATTTATGAGGCAGGGAAGGTGTAATCAAATATGCCATTGTGTGAGATATGGAGTTTTACAACCTGAAATATTTCAAGTACTGAAGTTTTGTTTTGTTTTTTAAAAAAATTATTATTATTTTTAAATATCTCCTATATAAATAAATGACCACGTTCACTCTTTGATCTTATACACTTTCTCCTCTTTAGTTTGTCGATGCTGCCTTTAAAGATCAGAACTTTAAAGTTGGATTGTGCTTGTGGTTCTGTAGGATCCTAAAAAAAACAGATGGTGTGTGGTTATAGTGTGAGCACACTTTGAACTTACGTGTATTCGGGCGATTTGAAATGATGGAACATGATTGGAAAATGGACATATTTAGAAAAATCCAGCCACAGGAGATGCATAAAAGTCGACCTGTGTCGATGTGATCTGTCTTTGCTGGCATGCAGTAGTATAGTAAACATCCATGAGAAGTGTTTCTCTCCAAGTTTCATGAATGCGACTCTTTTCTGCTCCTCATACAACCCTCATCACTTGGCCTGACGGAATGAGCTGCTGCTCAGCCAAGCCTCAGTTACTCTCCTTGGCGCTGTGTTGCACAGATCACACACAAACTGTGATGGATGCAGCGAATGCATGCATGCAGGCAGTCCTGGGCACGTCGTGAAATGAGGGAATGCAGCATTCACTTTGACTTTGCAAAGACACTGTAAATGACAGACATCGCACTAGACCAGCAGTTCACACAACCCCGGTGGGTTCTGGGAAATCTGAAGCATTGCTTGCTAACACTAGTTAGAAACAGGGACAGGTCACCAAGGATGCAGTAACCTATCCGTTTTCTGCAAACTCTGTATTTTTAAACCACAGACGTCACTCAAAGGCGTTTGGGACTGAATTCCAGGACAAGTTCAGTCTCTTGTGTGTTTCTCAGTGTCTTCCCTTTGTGTGCGTGTCTGTGTGCACATTCCCGTATGCTTGAGTTTCCGCACTATCTGGTGAGGTAGGAGAGATTTCACTGCAGACAGAATAAAGGTCAGGGTGTATTCTGAAAGCACCCGCTCGAAAAACAATGAATGTGTGTGCGTGTGTGATTAGAAGTTTCAGGTTTTTTGGACAGCACGTGTAAGCAGTAATTCACAACACTGCAGGAAAAGCATTTCAGGTGTCAGGTTTTTAAAACTTGACGTCAAGCAGCATTTTCAGAATTTATTTAGACCACAGTCTTTAAATTCCTGCCATCATGAATTCCCTCCACAGAGCAAATACTTACCTTTACTTACTGTAAATGTACCAAAGAAATTATCTAGCTGCTGCTAGCTTCCTTAGCTAAACTACAGATCAGGAAGAAAAGCTATTCTCACTCTCTCCTGTCAAATTATTCAACTGAATAATTTCACCACTTTTTAATAAGATGGTAGCAATGGGGGAAATACTGAAGTGGACAAGGGTACAAAATTTCGAGTATTTGAAGGGGTGTGAAAAAATCTGTTTTGTATTGTGATTGCTGCATAACAGAAGTGATGCTCTGACAGATATGATGCAAGATGGCAAATTATTGACATAAAATATGGGAAGAGTGGCCCTAATATGTAGGAGGTGTGCACGAGGAATGTCATAACACCAGAAATGTAGTCGTCTGTATCAATATCATTAGATCTACATGACTGTCCCTCCCAATACTAAGGGATTTATCTCACGTACTTAAACATAAAATACTTTATTATAAATTCCATTATTACTTTACTCCTTTATTATTAAATAGTATTACGATGGACAGGATTAGATCATTTTAAACTGGGGGGGGGGTCATTTCAAACATGTAAATCTAAAAAATAATAACATTTATGGGAAAGTCATTTTAAGTAAATGAAAAAATTACTAGAATGGTGGTCGCAGACCGTTTATTTAAAATGTTAACATTATATTTTGTTGACAGGACGCAGACTAAATTGTGAGGATGCTTGCTGGGTAACCTATTGATGCTCCTTTGAGATATAACATTAGCTACATGATGTGAGTTTAAGCACTTGTATAACATTAACAGCTGCTGGCATCTGAACTTACAGAAAATAGTTGATTTCACAACAGCAGTGTCAGCTGTCTCAAACAAAATGGTAACATTTAGGAAGGATAATACTGTGATGTCCAACTTCACCTCTTTGAACAGGTCTGGATGCCGGTCTTTCAGGTGTGTCGCTGAATTAGAAACATTCCTCCCTTGGTCTGAAAAGCATAATAGCATTGTTTTTAATATCGCTTTTTTGGAAATCGCTAATCAGTCAATTCATCTCCCTTCTCATCAATGATTCAGGGTGCCATCTTCCACATGTATGCTCCATTACATTTAAATCATGAGTCGGATTCAGAGATGGAAGCCACGTCATTCTCGAGCTGACGCAGTTCCAGTAGTAAAAACAGAATATCAAGAAATACAAGATCTATTTTACTCCTAGCTAGGTAGAGACATTCATCCGTCACTAGCAGTCCAATGCAATGGTCATTTCTGTGTATGGCTTATTTAATGAGTCACACATGCACAAAAGCACAGGTTCCAGGTTTTACAGTTTTATGGGCACTGTGACACCCTTGTGACTAGGGATGGGTACCGGTGTCCGGTGCCATGATGGCACCGGTTCTGACATAAACGGTAGTAACCAGACCGAAAAGCACATTTCGGTGCTTTATTTCGGTGCTTTTTTTTCCTGAGCTGTGATACACTTCTAGCCAATCATTTTACGTTTCCCAGGATAGTAGGCGGGTCCAGGTACGTACGTTCAGTTAGAGCAGAGCTACAGATTAAAAATGTCCAAGGCGAAGCGGTCAAAAGTCTGGCTGTACTTCACAGCAAAATATGCAAACTCAGCAGCCTGCAACAAGTGCTTTAAGCTGATACTGTGATACTGTCAAAGGAGGTAACACCTCGAATCTCATGAAACACCTGGCGGCGCATAGCGTTTTTTTAAAAAGCCAAGAAATGCGCCGCATTTGATAGCTTGCTGCGAGACCTCACAATGTGCACGTTGGGTGGGTTGCCAGTTATCGGACCCGGAGCAACATCCCCCAAAAACCCGAAGAATAGAGTCCTGGCCCCTAGCCCTGCCAGTGTAGCAGAAATGATGAGGATGATGATGGCAGCAGAAGCCGTTCTTCTCTGCGTGAGTCGCTTAATGTTGTTCGAGTGTAATTTACCTTGAGTAGGCTAACCACGTTATTACATTAATGCATGTAAGGTGAACTAGCAAACATCATCATAGCTACATGCGGCTGTCTTCTTGTTTGATGGCAGATACTCCCTTCACCCTGGACAAAAAGGCTAAAATGACCAAAGAAAAAGTGGGTAACAGCTGAACATGAGAGGTTTTTGGACAAAGTTTGTGTTGTTTTTTTTTCTTCCATTGTTTAAGCACTGCTTCCAGCCAAGAGTGATACCATATATGCCCCATAGCTGCAGAAAAGGCTAACATTGTTATCTTTTTACAAAAAACCCCCCCAAAAAAACCAGCTGAACATGAGAGGTTTTTGGACCAATTTTGTGTTCTCCATTCTTTAAGCACCAGTTCGAGCACCGTTTAAGCACCGGCACCGTTTCAAAAGTACTGATTTGGCACCGGTATCGAATAAAACCTAAACGATACCCATCCCTGCTTGTGACACAGTGTGACCTTTCGAAGTTGGAAATCAAAGCTTCTGCTTCAAATGGAAGGCAGCAGTTGTTTTTCCTTTGCTTGTGGTTATTTAGCATGTAAGGATAGATTAGACCACTTGTAGGCTTAAGCTGCACCCTTAATATCCAGAAGAGTTGCAACCTTGGCTTATATGCTTTCTGTTATACTATACGCTGTTATCATAATTGTCGACTCTGACAGTGATGTGGTGACCAGAGCTGTGGATTACTGTCGATTAGACTTGTAGTCAAGATCGCCTAAACCAAGACAATACCAAGACCAGAGGGTATCGAGAACAAGACCAAGACCAAAGTCGAGACGAGACCGAGACAAAAAAGTCTTTAAACTGCAGCCAGATGCTGCTTCGTTTACGGATGTCAGGCATATTTATGTGTTTTTGCGATGCACTCGCACAGCCCTCCTCACCGCTGTCTACTACTACTCTACTACTCACTTACTGAGAGGACAGACGCACGCTCCACTTGACTGTTGCGTCTCTTACCCTCTCTGTTTTTCACATAATGATATTATCCTATATCCTCGCATGTGATTGGCCACAATATGGAGGGATTGGAGCATAGCTGAGCCACTATGTGAGAGCTGAGCAGCGAAAGGAAATTAAGTGAGGAGCCGGCTCTCGCTCAATGGGAGTCGACTCTTGTGATTCACTACAAAGCACTCTCTAAGCACGGCTCTTAGAGCTGATGCTTTTCCGCAGGACACATTATGGAACGTTACTTTGTGTGTCATACTGCTGGCTCCAAATCTCCTGACCACTATGTCGATCTGAGACAGCAAGACCGAGACAGCGAGACCAAGACAAGACCAAGACCACGTAAAAGTGGTCTCGAGACATCCAACTCTACTGTTGATATTTGGTGACTTGTAGCAATCACAATTCAATAACCGTTGGTGAGGAAAGGCAGTATTCTCTGAGAGAGAATCATTTGAGGGTTTCTCTGGGGTCCTGACCCAAGACATCGGCAGCTTCATTTGGGTTCTGTGGATCAGGCCTATCCCTTGAGTACTTAAAGATCCTGAGAGTTTGGAGGCTGGGTAAAAGTTGTAGTTGCTAAGTTGTCTTTAGCTCCTCTGGCCAAAAAAGACAGTGAAGTCATACCTGCCCACAATTCACAAGAACAGCTAATCTCCCTGTTGTATTGATCATCTAAAGCAGTCTGTGAATTGTGATAGATTGTGAGGCAAATAAGCTGCTACGTCACTGAAGCTCTGGTTTAATGTGGTGCAGATCACTGAGCAGCCACTGGGAAGGCCACTGAGATGGAGGGTGCGCTTGGCCTGCAGTAACATTTAGGTTCATGTCAAAGTAACATTCATATCAACCCAAGGATCCAAGATTTCCCAGCAGAACTTTGCATTTTAATGAGAATATCAATGTAATTTACTTGGTCCACCAGTGATTTTAACATCATGTCGTGTTTTTAATTTACATATCTACTCTAAGGGTACAATTCTATTGTTAGCTTAACCACAAGCTTCTGTAATTTCTCTTTTTCTCATTTTTTATAATCTTGAATGTAATGGTACTCACACAGTGGTACTCAAACAGTGACCTCATTTCCAGAGCCTTAAATGATATCTAGTTTTTAAGATTTATGAGGTCCTTAGGAACTTTTTTGTAAAGCTCTTTGTGAGTTGCACATAATTTCACAAAGATATCTTGACTATTTTGGATAGTTGGAGACCATCTCTTATCACTTAATATGAGATTTTGATTATTTTAGGAAAATAAGATGGTGTAATTCAGATTTTTAAACAGTTTGCAGTTGAAAGAACTACATTAATCTGTTTATGACAACCTATTAAAGTAATGATTTTTTTTTTTTTAATGGAAAGATGTTTAATAGTTACCCGTTTGTCCAAATAGCATGGTTTGACTTGCATTACATCTCACTGTGATGTAAATGTGAACCCTTTTTTTTTTCTCTGTTTTTCGTTATTTTCCTGCAAACAGATTTATTCTTAAAATTCACCAAGAGCCAATTAATGAATACTAATTATTAGTTGGAGGATGACCTTAAATTGGTTTCCATTCAAAGGTAGGAATAGTGAGAACTATCATCAGTTTCGTAGCCAGGCTAGAGAAGAATAAAAAAAGAGAGATAAAAAAATAAATCGGTTAATGTAAAATTTATATTCATTCACTGTGGCAGCTTATTCTGCCCTGTCATGAACACATAACTGAACAATTTGCATAGTAAATGCAAGATGCTTGCATTGTTAATCTCAACATTGCATGTGAGTCACACCGTCATATATCTAAAGAATGGAAAGAAAATTAGTTGAATGTGATTATTCATTTCATGTAGTGTGTGTGTGTGTACTTTGCTGGACATAGTTTTTGTTTCAGGCAATTGGTCTTTCCTCCGTGTGTGTTCTGCCAGACTGAGAAAGAGACAGAGAGAAAGCATGGATGTTCTGGGACAAACCGATCCACAGTGGCCTAGTTTCCCTCACTCATGCCAGCGACTCAACTAAAGTCTTCTGCCTGGCTGACTGTGGGGTTGGTCACTGTGGATAAAACATGTGGACAGAGCCAGAATACACATCGACGTAGTTATTTTTCAGAAAGGATGGACTGTAATTACATTAGCACATCAATTGTGTTTGTGATTTTATTATTTGTCCTTTTTTATCTTATTCAGTAGTTATTTTATTACTTTTTGAGCATAATAAGGCAATGAAGGACCTGATGGATGAATTGAAAAATTCATTTGTCTTTTATTTGAGATGTAATGTCGGATTAAGCTAGACTGATTTCCAAAATGCTTTCAACACACGATTTTATCTTAAAGTGCAAAGGCATGGATCCATGTGCCATGAATAAGGCAACAAAAGAATTCACACTGTGGACAGTTTTTATCTGTTAACCTCTGCATGTACAAAAAGTATTTGCCTCCTCCTTAATTTCTATGAAATATGTCACACTCAACTGTTTCAGATCATACAACAATTTTCTTTTAGACAATGATAACCTGAGTAAATATAAATATAAAATGCATTTATAAATTTTGATTTCATTTATTATGGGGGGGGGGGGGTTACCAAATTCCCCTGGGCTTACGTGAATAGTAATAGTAATCGTGCCCATGAATCATGAATTAACTGATTAACCTCTAAGAGCTCATCGACTCAAAACAACATCTAAAGAACTTCAAAAGCATACCAGCAAACCCACCTCTGAATGTCTCAATAAAAACAAGTTCTGCAAAGAAGAGTGGGACAAAATTCCTCCAACGTGATGTGAAAGACTCACTGCCAGTTATCGCAAACGCTTGACTGCAGTTCTTTCTGCCAAGGGCAGAACCACCAGTTATCAGGTTTTGGGGGGTAGTTACTTTTTCACACAGGGCCAGGTAGGTTTGGATAAATTTGAAAACATCACTTAAAAATGCGTTTTGCATTTACTTGGGTTACATTTGTCTAATATTAAAATTTGTTTGCTCTGAAATTTTTAAGTGTGACAAATGTGCAAAACACCAAAAAATTGGGACGGGAGCAATTTATTTATTTATTTATTTTGTTTTCACTGCACTGTAGATGAAGACACTGTTTTCAGAAAAATTAAAGAAAGAGTGGAAGTTATAATATCATACCAGTACTGAAGGCTTTTGACGAATTTTGAAGATTATATATCATAATTTTTTTTTTTTTTTTTTTTCTCCACCACGGTGTGTTTCCCAGTTTTCTGAAGTACTATAGGTGCAGCTTGTTGTGGAAGTTTATTGTTTATGGCTGTGGTTGTGTATTCAGGTTTGTTGTTGTGAGAAAAGCATTGATGAGTCATCTGACACTTTTCTGATCTGTCATTTGTAGTTTGTTCACAAGGCGCCAATTTGGCTACGAACACTCACGCAGTACTCCCCGAGCTGCAGTGAAACTGTAAAAAAAAGTGCAACACAAGACCGTTTGTCTTCAAAGTAAAGGTTTTTACTTTACAATGTTTTGGGTGCAGCAGAACTTTTACTTTGAAAGCATTTCTCTAATTTTGTACGCTCATAAACAATCAAAAGGACGTTTTTGGTCCAGTACCCTTTTTGCAACTGATTTCAGCTATCAAGCACTCATCAAACAGCTGGAGATTACACGTTTGCGGTTGCTGACCGGTATTTAGACCTGTGTGACTGATAGGCCTCAGATGTCTTATCAGTGGGAACTATATGGATGGATACTGTTAAAGTACACGAATAAGTAAAGCTATTAATTTGCCTAACATGTCAGTCTCAAGAAAGTCTTTGAAATAGTCACAAAATAAGTGAATTTGTGTTCATGGAGACCAATTACACTGAGCCACACACTGAAGGCATTAGGTGAATTTCTCATAAAATTTTATATGACAGCTTGTGAAATAGTGATGAAACTGTATCTATTCATTACTGAAAAATAATACGAATTGTACCACTTTTATTTTGACAGCGTAACAAAGTGCGGAGCAGGAGACAGGATGTGGTGATAAATCACTCATTATTTATTTAAGAGACCCTAGTTACCTTAGATTGGTCGACCACCATTCTTAATAAAAGATATGCTGCTGGAATGAGATAAACTAATGTGCTTTACGCCCTTTTCCTTAAGACCAGGCTGGTTGTTATTACATATTTTGTGCATTGGTACTTTACTTAAAGAAATTTCGATTTAGTTCAGCTGAATTTGTTAAAGGTTTTAAATATCAGCTTGGTAGTCGATTCATCTCAGCTGGATATGGTCACAAGTTTGAAACTCCTCTGTTACTCTTGGTTTCGGGGCAGATCTATAGGTAGTGGCCACACATGAAAGTGAATTATTCTCTTTGAGGTAACACACCCAGCATGGGCAGCTAGCAATACTATCTGAGTGGCTCAGCATGTGGTGAGGTTGATGTGTCAGGCGGTGCCATTTAGCCCATCACTTAGCTGAGTGTGTGTCAGGGTTGGTGTGTCCGACTGTGTGTCTGTCTGGTACATAGTGTGCATCCACACCTGTGGCTGGGACTGCTGCCCTTAATCAGTCCTAATCAAGTACATTGATTCATCTCCATTTGATTCACACTTTTAGACAGGAACATGCACGTACACATACACAAACACACGCATGACACCCCACCACTGGTTGTGAGGCCCAACACTTCTAAGGAAGAAATCTGATCTCATCCTATGTTACTGTGCCATCAGCTAGGCATATCATATTCTACTTAACCACATGTAGAGAAGTTTTTAAAAGGAATAAACTCCTGAACTGATGAAATGGTTTGAGGGAGCGGTGAAACAAAGAGAGAGTGTTAGCTGCACGTTAACTGGAGAGGGCTTGTCAAAGCGAGGAATCTGGAGAATATGGAGTAGCCGTTTTTCTAAGAAGTACGAGCAGGGCAGGCATCCCAAGATTCCCTGCATCCTGGTCCCAGCTCTGGGGTGGAGGAAGCTGTTTACTCTTTCTACAGTATCTCTCACTGCTGACGTCGGCGCACCGAACAATGTCATCCAATTTCCTGTTTTTCACTTTAGTGGAAAGCCACTCTCCCAGTGTGTATGGTCTAGTCTGTGAGTGTGTGTGTGTGTGTGTGTGTGTGTGTGTGTCTGAGACAGAAGAGCTGGTGGTCTGGAGGAGAGGAGGAGGAGATCTATAGGGCCGGATACACTGGAAGCAGGATATAGGGTCAGAAGCAGCCCCACTACGTAAATACATTAGGTGTATCAAAAGAAAGTGGCAGCAGGACTTGCCTTGTGCAATAGCTAGATTCTTGTAATATTTCAAGATCACAATCATGAGAGGGTCCATGCCAGGCTTCATGCTATGCTCTGGTAGGCACTCGGTGAGATAAGTTGGTGAGCTATTAGGAACTACTGGCCAATAGGGTTAGCCATGTGTTACATATTATGAGACAGATGGTTTATCTAATCATGTGATGGATATTCTGTTTTATACCCATGATGACCACCTACAGGTTCTTTTTTTAGCTCTGGTAAAACAACAGCTTCCTGTGGTTTCACTTTGTAGTCCATTAAATGCTATTAAATCAGGAAATGTGTAGGTTTTCACATTAAAAGAATCAGTAAATATGTGTGACTGTGAAAATTGTTTGCTCATTGGCTAACAACTTATAGCATGGATGATCCTCATTTTTAGTGCGACCAAGATTGTCAAAATAAGTATGATTTTATTTATTTTACCTTTTACCAAGAACCTGAGCCCATAAACTCATCAGGAAATGTTTGGCACAAGTTGAGACAGAAAGACAGTTTTCCGTAGATTTCTTTTAGCAACCACAGTTACAGCCATCTGGTGGTCTTCAGATAAAATATAAGTTTAAGGCACTTATGCATTTCTCTTTATGCTATGGCATAATTTTTCAGACCCTACTTTTATATACCTATGACATCAAAGCTTCAAAACAGGATTTCGGGTGCCAGTGGGTGAAATCATGGTAGCTGAGTAGCTGTCTATGGTTGACAGCTGAACGGTTATTAAAACAACTCACAGTAGGTGCTTGTGTATACACTGATCTGAAGTCAGTTTGAAAGGATTTGGGTATAAATGGTCACAGTGGTGGGGTGGTTTTTGAAAATGTGTTTTATTCATTGTATATTTTCTTGCAATGTAGGTTTACCCATAGATTAAAACAAAGAAAAAATCAGGGGTACTGCAGACTGTCTTAAATACTTCTCTAGATGACTGCAGATGCCTAGTAGCTGTCACGTTTGGTCGTATTGGCCCAAACGAACAAAAAGGTGTGATATCACACGATATAACTTTCTTTGAAGTGGCCAGCCTGCAAAATGGCCTCTCAGTGAATGAAAAAACAGACGCAGTTCTGTGAATTTTAGTGAAATTTTTTTTTTAGGAACTTGTCAAAGTGGGTTAGAGGGCCTGAAGATTCCAAGTTCACCATGTGCCAACTGGTGTGTTGTAATTTGATTTTGCTCATGCTCGTATATCGACATAATGTGACCCGGGCTGAGTGTATCAGATTTTGGCCATGATGTTACTGATCTACATTAATTCAGCATCTGTACTGAGCTGCTTTAGTCACTGTGTGCTGCTGACTCAGTGTTTGGTACCACTGCGTGCCTGGCTGAAAAATTACTCCAATAACTTTACAGATTGCCATACATACTGAAAATATTGAGGGATAAGATTTGATCATGGTGCTTAAAACTAAAATAACAGCTTATTTATGTGTTTATTTAGTTGTGGTTTATACTTCAATGAAGCACAAATCGGGACAGCTTTCAAGGATAGTTAAAGAATAGGTAAACCCATTACCTATTCTTTAATATAACATCCCTTATTTAATGCTTACCCAGTGTAAATCCTAAATAGAATTTTCTCAGATTACTGCAAAATAATTACTTATTGGTAATTAAAATAACCCGCCAGCTTTTTAAAAAATATTCTCTAACATTTGATTATAATGAAAACTTTTTTATATTAATAAACAATATTTATGTGAAAGAAACACTTGAACCATTCACTTAGGTTTTGTTTTTTTTTGTCTAATAACTGTGTCTCTGAATCAGTCAGCAGGAATTTGTATTAAGATTTGTAGAGAGATGACATGATAATATCATCATGAAGGCCCCGTGTACACATGCATGCATGCGCGCACACACATGCAGGCACAGACTCTGACACAAACACAGATTTCCCAGTGTGACTGGTATAACGCGGCAGCATATAGGGCGGGACATTGCTTACCTGGGCGCGCACACTGTGTCTGTACTGCCAGGCTGCCTGGCCTATATGCTCACTCACTTCCCCTGTTTTGTTTGCTCCTGGTTGAGGGCCAACATGATGTTTGCGGGATGCAAATGCTTGTCTGAATGATTCATTGCAGTGTGTGCGTTTGTGTACTGTACAGGAGAAGTATGTTGCCTGAAGAGGCTGGCAGACTGGTTCAGGTGTGTGTGTGTGAGAGAGAGAGAGACAGACAAGGGCTGGCTTTGTGAGTTACACAATCTCAGCTGCAGTTGTATTTGTTGTATCATTGTCAATTGAAGACAAGTCTCTCCGGGATGGTGAGACTCTGGTGTGTTACTGCTTGTGCTACGCCTCAGCTAGCTGGATACTTTATAGCCAAATGCTACACACTAAATGAGTTGTATATAGTACTGTATGATTTATTGAAAGATAGCATATGAGGCAGAAATTTAGTTTGTACAATTCTAATGAGATTGAAAGTCAGCCTGAACTCTCTTAGGGAGCTTTCTTGTCATTTCTTTAAGTAGTTGTCAGGAATAGTTCTCCACACTTTCTGAAGGACATTCAAAGCTCTTCTTTGGATGTTGGCTGCCTTTTGTTCTCTTGTCTGTCAAGATGATCCCACACTGCTTCAATAATGTTGAGGTCCGCGCCCTGGGGAGGCCAATCCATGACTGACAGTGTTAAATTGTATTTTTCTATCCAGGTATACTTTTACTGTATTGGCAGTGTTTTAGGGATCAGTGTCATGCTGAAAAGTTAAAATGTTGCCAATCAAAAGCTTTCCATATACTATTGGGTGTTGGATCAAAATCTGAATGTTCTTCATTCATAATTCAATCAGTTTTGACAAAATCTCCAACACCACTGACTGAAATGTGGCCTCAAACTATATTTACAGTGTACACTCATGTACTGTTATTCCTCTCTCCTGACATGCTGATGTCAATTTGAACCAAAAATTTCTAATGTGGATTCATCACTCCATAAGAACTGTTGGCACTTATTTTCAGTTCTTGTGTAATTTGGCATACCTGAGACTTTTCAGACTCCATGTTTCCCTTCCTTGAGAATTACTTCTTGACAGCCATCCCTCCACTGAGACCATTTCTGATGAGACTTGTCCAGTTTCCCAGTTTCCTCTTTTACAGCTATAATACACACCATGTTTTCAGCTAATCACTCACTTGTTGTTGAAAAATTGTATTTTATGGCTGTCAAATTTTTGACAGATTCAACTAAAGGAATGGGAACAAATTATGTATATTATTTCTAACCTAGGTTGCCTGTTATGTGTAGACCTAGCACTGCTTTATTGCTTGAGTTAGATGCATTTTTAATGATTGAATAATTCATAGACCAGTGCTAAACTGCTTCAAAAACAAAAAAAACCATTCCCCTGAAAATGGTCAGGTACAAAGACTGGACTGGAAATAAGTGAAAAAGCTGCCAGTGTCCAAAGAAAAACTTTGAAAGACCTTCAGAAAGTCTGGAGAACTGTTGCTCGAGACCACTTTAAAAAAATTACAAGAAAATCTGGCTTCTTAAAAACAAAATGTAAAGAAACGAGGGGTAATTTTTGCGCTGTACTGTGTACTTTACATGCATCTCGGTGTCATTTACCCAGCTGCAATCAAAACGGGAGAGAGAGTTCTGGTTCATTCTCATGGCAAAATGAAATGATTGAAGCAGAAGATGTTATTTGCTCTGGCATGAGGGCAAAGAAATCTAGTAACAAAATAAACTAGATGTTGTTGAGCTAAACCCTTCTAGAAGAGCATGGTTTTATGATGTTTCTATATGACTGTGCAAAAATGTAGCTGGACACTTCTTTATGTGTGCGCATACCACATCAGGCTATTTTGCTACCAGATCCTAGTTCATGTGAAAGATCAGATGATCACAGAGCATCACAGAGCTTGTAGCCTTTCTGGTCCCATACTTCTTGTTTGTGGTCAGCTACAACAAACAGCCTAGTGTCATGATGACGTCAGTTTGGCTACAACCCAGGGCTAATCAGCTTCCCCCCCCCCCCTTGTTGTTTCATGGAGCTTTCAGAAGGCTTACAATTTAGCAAGAAGTGATTTACTGCAGCCCAGCACACTCTGAAATTCCTCTCTGTATTCCTCCTCACATGTGTAGATTGTTTACGGAGAAGAGGAATTCTAGAGGGATGGCGGTCCGCAAGGGGCCTGGTTGCTATGGTTACTAACCCCTGAGCTGGGTTCCATTTAGCAGGAAGGAAGCTAAATTATTTGCAGACAGAAATGAGAAAGCTCATGTAAGGAAAATGTAATGAGTGAAAAACCTGTCAGTGTGATATTTGCCCTTTAAAAAAAAAAGTTCTTTCAAGTCTCCTGTTTAGGAGAAATTGGATGACTAAATTTCAAACATTTGTTTTAATTGAGTTGGTGATGAGAGAAGTATGCAGGTATGTAATACCAATTATATAGAAACACAATACAAGGTTATGCAATTTAAAATTTTGGAGTGCAAAAAGGTTTTGCACTCCAAATTTTGCAAATCTTTTTTTTTTTCTTTTAAAAAGTATCTTGATTATTAATTAAGAAAAATCAAAATTGGTTAAAAGATATAGTGTGAATGTTAAAGAGGGTTAGAGGTAGTGTTATATTTCTAGTTGAACAGAAGTAAAATGTAGCGTCAACTGAAAATATTACTTGAGAAAATACTTGTTTATATTTCACTGCTGTCTTTAATGAGATGTCAGATAAGTACATTTCAACATGTTGCCATATCTGTTGTATTTAATAGCTCATACTTTAATACCTTTTAGAAATTTTGTTAGATTTCCTTATAAAAATTTTAAACTGATGAGAATGTGTTTCAGAAAAATGAGTTACTGTTGTTTTGTTTTTTAAACAGGCTAAGCTCCTGATCTGTTGTTTTCATATGAAAAAGTATCAGTGAATGATTTATTTATTTTTTATTCATGAGCCAAAATATAAGTGAAATCACCATTTAGGATCACTTGCAGTGTATTTCTTTGTCTGTGAATCAATAAACAATAATATTTACATATAATATGTGATACATTCCTTTGGCATTACAGCAATTTTTTTTTCTTGGTTAAATATGCATGGTCAGCTTGTAACAATGAATATAGTTATTTATGTCAGTGCTTTCCTGCAATATTAAGGCCAGAAGAAAAGATAAAGGTGCGACATTTTGCTTAACTTTCTTATTTCTGGGAAATTACTGGGATCTATGGAATCATTTTAAACTGAACGAGTGAAATGCTTTTTTTCTGATATTCTTCTAATGCCTGTATTCTTTTTGTTATCTTTCAGACCACATTAACAGAGGTGCAATTCGGACCAATGAAGTTATTTAAAGACCCACTTCAGGTATCGTAAAATAATAACTAACATGACTGACGCTCCTGTGCTTGAGTGTTTGAAGGCCTTCCGCGAACAACACGATTGCTCCAGGAAAATATTCATGTCCATTCATTAAGAAGCTTTTAGCTAAGTTGTAAAGCAAAACTTGGTGTGACTGTGAATATTTGGTGGAGTTGTTTTTTTGCATTTTAGTATTTAAAAACTTTTGCTTGGAGTTTGGTGGAAATTCTTAAAGACCCCACAGCATGTCCCATGCAAAGATTCGAAAAGAGGAGAGATGGGGATTAAAACTGTTAATGGGCCTATTGTGTGCAGTACACCCCTGGGTTGTCAAGGCAACAAGGCCAAACATTTGTGACGAAGAGCATACCATAATGAACAATGCACATTATGGAACAGCTGCACAGAGGGTCCATGGACCGGTTTCATCGCTGCCGACATTCTCAGATGTTCAGTGGGTCATTATACAGTTCGTGTGCGTTCCCTCGCCATATGTCGCTGCTGTTGTATAAAACCTCAGAAACGTCAAGCTTTCAGCCATTTACGCAGTGTGGTGTGGTCTTTTTGTTTGTTTTTGTTTCTTCAGGGGTTTTGACATTTATTTTATTGTTTTTATTAGATTTGTTTAAGCAGAAATAAGAATTTACTGTCGTTCTACCCAGTAGAACATACACGGATTATGAAAAGAGGATAAAGTGAAGTGGCTGCAGAAATGCCTTAAAACTGCATTTTTGCTAGTAGCTAGCAGGGGGCAACTCATCTGGTCCCAAAAAGTAATTGTCCAGTTGTATAGAAGGTTTTACAGTCGCATGATGTATATCTGTCCGCCATCTTGGACGTATGACAGTGTAGGATCTCCAGCCACATGGGCCTAGAGACTGATCGTGACCCCCTGATGGCGGAAAGCTAGGGAATAATTTATGTTTGCCAGTTGGCGAAGAACCACCTATGATTGCTTTGGTTGCTAGCATGTTGCAATAGTTTGCATGGAAGACACTGATTTGTCTGCAAACACTTGCCAACTACTCTTCAGGCAGTAGTGAAACTGAAAAGTGTGACACAAACCTTGAAACATGTTTGCTGCAGTGCTGAGGCACTGTTTTTAATGTGAAGGCAAACATTTCCCATTTCGGGTTTCTATTTTTTGCTACTGCTCTGCTAGTGGTTAGCAAGTGTTTGCAAATAAGTCTGCATTTCTTATGCAAACTACAGGTGATCACAGAAATCTGCTAACAGCCAAAGTAATAAGATTGAGGTTTTTGGTGCTGCACCTAAGGTGCAACTAAGTTTACCTAGCAACATTTAAGGAAACCCCTGTAACTGTTGGTTGCAATGACGCCATGCAGGAAATCTCTATAAGAAAGCGCTCAAATGTATTGATGAAATAATGAAATGATATTCTCAGTTGCTAGTAAATCATGGCTCTGCATACAAAAGAATACAAGGTTAAGCTATGTATGCTTTAGGGTGTGGCTACAAGATCAGAGTGAACCTGCATTGTCCCCAGGCTTCTTAGTCAGAGTCACCCTGTGCTTGTCACACCCTCTTTTAAAAGGCCAAAATGGAGATGACTAAAGGACTCATGTCGAAGCCTCAGACATACCGCATGAATGAAAATAGACTAGTTGCACAGCTGGGGCATAGCATGTAACATGGTGCATTTTTACAAAAATAAAATTGCAACAAATTCTCATAACAGTGATGGTTTGAAGGTGCTGGATATATTAGAAGTCGTGCATTGTAATGACACATATAAGTGCACAGACTGCTTCATTGTCTGATGCGCTCCACAGTGACCACAGTAGGAAAGCGAGGTAGAGAGATATCCCCTTCCTGTTTTTGTCACTCACAGCTGATCCTGTCATTCCCTCTTCCTCTCTGCTCCTCCTCTTTTCTCGCGGTCCACAGGATCTGGCCGGGCCCTCTGTTTTCAACAATGATGTTTTCTAGACTGAGTGATCAGACTCTGCCAAACCGCTCACTACCCCCTTCAAACTATTTTTTTTCCCCCTCTGGATGTCATTGTCTGTCTGCTACTTTCTCTTTCTGGTACATCTGACTCTTTGGAGCATGAGCAGGGTATCCTGATTTTCAGAAATTCTTTTCTTTAAATGTCCTTTAAGATTATAGATTTTATTTTTCCCTATCAGCTGTAACTGGTTTTGTTATTATAAGCAAGGCATATCTGTCTAGGCCCAGCAAGAATCCCCTAAGCAGACTTTATCGTGGCCTATATTGCCCCGTTCTTCCAGCTCTGCAGGAATGTTGACTTTTCTACCAACATCCCAATGTGGAATTCTGATCTAATTCCCTGTGCGTACCGAACATAGCTCTAGGATTCAGAGGTGATGTATTTATGACCCGGACACTTAATGCCGCTTGTAGGAAAAATGCTCACATGAGAAATATGGCTTGGATTGGCAACACCTCTGTCAGACATAAGGACTCAGTGCTTCGAGCCTGAGGCTATGTTTTGCTACTTAAATAATGCCATGCCAATTGTCAGCATGAATCAGAAAGACAACTGTCCAAACAGCCAATCCTCTATCCCCTCATTGTGTGGAGGACAGAGCTTCTACTTTTCTCAGCAAAATCAGGTCTTTGTATCCTAACTCAACCTTACAGGTGTGATGCAAACTTAAAACTGCAGAACAAGCTTTCTTTTCTTTACGTTCACATTGCTCCCTGCCAACAGTTGGAGATGACGTCTGTTTGAGAGGGTGACTCATGAATCTACTCTTAGTGCGGCACTGCTCTTGGAGGCAGGCCTAATGCTCTGGTCCAGTATTTGCGCATGTAATGGGGTTATTTGAAAGTACGGTGGCAGAGAGAGAGAGAGCCTATTCTCAGGTTTGACGATAGCAGCAGCAGCTCGTTGGGCCACAGCCTTGGCAGACTGGTGGAGGGGCCCAGAGCCAGTGAAGGCCACCGGGATTAATTGTGCTATAGCTCATGGCAGCAGACAAGAAAATCTCATGCATCTGAGTACAAGCTGATCAATCAGGGCCTACCCACTGGAGACCTGAGGTCACACTGCAGGCTGATTGCAAATGACCACAAATGTGACAGTGATGTTTTGACAATTCGGATCCCAAATCCCTGTAGCCATTTTTTTTTTTTTTTTGCTACAGAACTGATGATATAGGGCCAGGGTACATCATTTGTGATTAATCTAATTTCCTTAATGGAATCACAACTTCATAACGATTTGCACGGGACTTCTCCAGGGTTGTGCAATAAATATTTTCAGATTCCTTTTAATAATGCAGCTACTCTGTAGTTGTCACACATCCAACCAGTAGAGCATAATTTCATAGACTCACTTTGTTTAAAAAAAAAAAAAAAAAAAAAAAAGACTGATTATATGAATCAACAGAATCATTATCACAATTCTTTAGGTCAGATGTTTGAGTGCCACAGTAGATTTAGTCCATAGACTTTATATAATGGTATTGTCCTAATTACTCCCTTACTATTTGGATAATATCAATTACTAGTAAAAAAACAAAAAAAAAAACAATAATATTTGAATCCATCATGGCGTCACTCAATGGTTTTTGAAGTTCTGTTCCAAAACCTTGAGGGTGGCACTATGGCTGGCACCACCTTACTTTTAGAACCAGGACTGACAGCCACTTCTCGGTCCTTAATGTTTCGTAAATATAAGCCACGATGAATTTTACACAGCAGAGATGTTTAATAAGTGTTCGGCACTTTAATGTAGACTTATCATTTACCCACCGAAGGTTGCCACTTGCGTGCTTTTGTCTTTGTTGTCCATGCTAGCAAACAGAGTGTAAAATCTGTTTGCATACATCATTTCTTACTTAGGAGACTCTTTTAATGTGTTCGTTTTTACCCCTCCTCATTTATTATTCCACTGGAATATTAACTGTGGTACTATTAGATGTCTTTTATATTACGATATGTGCTTAGCCGTGTCTCTTTTGCAGGTACTTTTAGTTTTTGCCAAAGAGGATAGTCAGAGTAATGGCTTCTGCTGGGCATGCGAGAAGGCCAACTTCAGGTGCAGCATGGCGCGAACGCCGGAGTCGGCTCTTGAATGCTTCTTGGAGAAGCATCATGACCTCGTCATCATTGACCACAGACATTCCAGACACTTTGACGCTGAAGCACTATGCCGGTAAGCAAGCTCTCCCATCATCTGTTTCTTTGAGTGATGCGGTGTAGTGATCTGCAGCTTTGTTTTGTCCAGTATACCCGCACAGCTCTTTGCAGATGGTCAAGTATTTATTCCTCTTGCCATTTCTTTTCTTTTTTTTTTAAAGCTAGATGTCATTTAGCATTATTGGTGATATGAACATTGATACTTTTAAGCTGAGCTATCAGTGATTGACCAGTCAGGAGTTGAGTTTGCATTCAAATATCACTACCTCGTAAACTGTGACCATTTGTTCGGGCCATTACTTACTGAGCCACTGACTTATTGCTATTTTAGCTGTTTATACCCAGTTTCCACTAGCTTCACATCATTTACACCTCTTTTTTTTTAATCAACTTTTTCCATTACTTTTTTGCAGACTGTTTAGACATGCTTTGTAAATTGTTTTTATGCACTCTAGATCGTAGGACCTTAGAGCGAGATAAAGTTGTGCATATAAATTTACTTAATCACGCTGTGATTTTTGTTTTAACCAGCACAGCTGAAGTGAATTTGTTAGTGGCTGTCCTCTAAGGGCTGTGACTGAACAATTATGGAACTACTTTTCATGTGTTACAGTGCATTTGGTACAGCACTGGTGATTATGACTCTATGTGGGGGTAAATGGCCAGCTCACTTTGGGTTCCCCGGCTACCACTGTGTGCTACCTAGTGGAGTCATGTCACTGAGAAATGAGCAGTGACTGCCTATACCACTCTCTATCTTTAGCCTCTGCTCAAACCAAAAACACATTGACAAACATTCATTTGCCCTGCCCAGCGTGTATGTTAACCCTATTCATTTTGGCCGATCCATATGTTCGGTGTACACGGGAACTAAAGGGCCTTTATGACCACTGGCTGGGGAAAACCACAGGCGGATGAGTGGCCCTGTACACTGCATTCTTTCAGAGGCCTCTGCCCGCTCATAGAGCTCCACCAGTGGGCTCTGCCTGCCTGCGAGAATCGGAGCGTGAAAAACTGAAAAATACATTGATTTGATGCCATGGGCTTTTCCACCAGCCTGCTTACCAGCTAAAAGGCTCCCTCTGTTTACATTCAGGTCAATTAGAGCAGTAAACTCTTCAGAAAACACTGTGATAGTCGCCGTTGTGAAAAGGTATGTAAGCTCTTTCTTCCTTTTCGTCACTGTTTGAAATGATTGAAAATGCTTGGCTTGGAGCAGGTCCGTGTAACCCTCTGATGTTCTTTAAACAACTGTTTGTCTTGTCGATGTTTCTGTGCTTACACGTGCTCTCCTTTTAAGGCCAGACAGAGAGGAAGCCTCTGTGATGCCACTGATCAATGCTGGCTTTAATAGGGTGAGTGACTCTGTCTTTAAATGTGTGTCTTCTACCAAATGCGTGCGTATTGATGTACTGATGCGTTTTAATCTATCGGTATATAAGGCCGGAGTCCAGATTTGGACTGTGCATGAATTGCAAGTGGGATTTCTTTTTTTGCCTTTTACCTGTGTTGCTCTGACTCTCAGAGATATGTGGAAAATGCCAATATGATGGCCTGCTACAATGAGCTGCTACAGTTGGAGCATGGAGAGGTGCGGGCACAGTTCAAATTGAGGTGAGTCACGCCATATCGGTGTGATGTCCTGTGCTGTAGTTAAATACACAGTGCCCTTATTTAAATGCTCATGCACTGAGAGCAAGGCATCGGAAAGAACATGCTGACTTTCAATCCCAGTTTTAACTCCTGCTACATTTTTCTTGAAAGTTGGTAAATGTTAAGCTACTTTTGCATTTCTTAACAATAATTCTGGTGCTGTTGTGTCTCTACACAAGGGCTGGCAATGCTATTTTCACAGCTCTAGAACAAAGCCAAGAGGCCATAGAGATCACTTCTGAAGATCAAGTTATTCAGGTGGGCTTTTGATAAACTTTTGCTTCTAGCTCAATTTTTGTCTCTCTCTCTCTTTTCCTGAACTTCCCTTCCGGTTTCTTCCTTTCACAATCTCTCCTGTTTAAGATCCTGTTTTCATTCCTGTCATCTGAATGACCCATAATACTATAGCCTGTGTTCTCATATTTACATATACAGTAGTATGTGTAGTATGTGCGAAGGTCTCAAGCTACCCCTCATTTGTTTATATTTTAATTCCAAGAATCCAGACTTTCTTGTATTTTTTTTAAGTGCTCTTGAGCAGTAATTCTCCAGGGTTTTTGAAAGTTGTGGATACACATACTGGACAACTCAACATCTAAAAAATTATGTCTATAGGAACTTTGTTACTTGCAGCCTGTTGCAAAAAATAGATAATTTGTTCCAGTTTCTTTAAATTAATCTATGAAAAATGCTAAAGATTACATCATTTGACAGACATATTATTTTTGCACTAACAGGGTGATTCCCAAAGACCTATAAACCAAAGATTTGGCTTACCTTGGCATGGTGTGCAGTGTTTCCTTAGAAAAATTGAGGAAACTCAATAAGTAGAGGAGAAAGAAAGAAGAAGGCCTAAAAGAAAAAGCTACAGCAGATGGACAGTATCTAAAGGTCATGTCCTTTAGAAAAGGCAAAGACGAAATCTATTTTTCAAGGGGGTAATAATAAGTCATAAATAAACCTATTATAATTATGATTATAAAAGGCCATTCTTAAAGGAGGGAAATGGGAGGGAAAAAAATTAACCAAGAACTGGACTGAAAATCAGTGTTTATAGAGTGATCAATCAAATTTTGACATCTTTGATTCAACGTCAGTATGGGTGGAGGATGTCAGGAGGTACAACAGTCTGTGACTACAGCCATTTCAGTCGAAGGTGTTGGGATTCTTGTTAGACTTGCTGGATTTTGTTCCACCGTACCATATCATCTGCCATGGTCTGTCACAGCGAATAATGACAATGATGCCAAACACACTACCAGTGTAGTAAAAGCATACCTGGATAGAAAAACAGAATGGAGCGCTATCAGTCATGGATTGGTCTCCCCAGAGCCCAGATCTCAACATTGGATCCAAAGGGAGCCAACGTTCAAAGAAGAGCTTGGAATGTCCTTCAAGAAGCCTGTAGAACTATTTCTGAAGACAATTTAAAGAAATGTTTGCCTAAGAGTTCAGATTGTGTTGAAGGATAAAAGGTGGTCATACCAAATATTGACTTTCAGCCTCATTAGAACTGTATAAACTCTGTTTTTCCCTTTATATACTGTGTTTCCATGTATGTTTGCACAGGTTTCAATAAATTGCTCCACCTGTTTCACTTTTTCCTGGCAAAATATAAAGAAATTGGGGTTGCTCAAGACTTTTGTATCTTGTATCAGTAGAGGTAGTGGTCTTAACTCATGGTCCATCTTTTAAACAGCAGACAACAGTCTCTTGTTGCCTCTCCTTGACAGTATGTGAATCCTGCCTACGAGTCCATTATGGGCTACCAACAAGGCGAGCTAATAGGGAAGGAAATAATAGAAGTGCCTAAAAGTGAGAAGAATAAGCCTGATCTCCTTGAAACGATAAACTCCTGCATACGCAAAGGAAAGGTAAAGTGCATTTATCAAATCGTTTTATCGTTCGCATCTCACATTTCAGGTCATACACATTTTTTTTAAAATGTAGTTTACTTCATCACAGACTTAATTTCATCAGGCAATATGTGAGGAGCTTTATTTCTGATTGGTTATACATATACAGTTTTGGCATGTCATGTGTGTGCTGTAAGTCTGCACCACTGGTCATCCAGTACCTCCGTTTCATGTGCATAAGAGCAGCGGTTGATGCCTGTGCTGTAATCTCACTACACAGAGAGCGAAGGTCAGTCGCAGACAGGCTAACAGCAGGAAGGGTCTTTTCAAGCTACTAAGGTAGTCTGTGGGGGGGGGGTGACATGAAACAAGAGCACTGGACTCCAGGAGCGTGCCCCTTCCCCATTAAAGCAAGTGGCTGCCACCTGACATACACTGACCCACCTCCCCCCCCTAATCTGCAGCGCAAACGCCAACCGAGCTTCACACCTATTTATCGGATGTTTTCAAGTCTTATATTTTCAGTTTTTGTGATAAATGGTTAAATAATTGGTCACATGACTTATTTTTATGTTTTCCAGGAATGGCAGGGGATCTACTATGCCAAAAAGAAGAATGGAGACAGCATTCAGCAAAATGTGAAGATCACACCTGTAATTGGGCAGGGAGGGTGAGTGGATGTTTTGGAAATCTTGCTCCTGTAGTCTGATTTAATGTAAATGACCTGTTCAGCAAACAGAATGATTACACTGTAATGATTATTGAGTTTAGGTTTCTCTTTTGTGTTAATATGCTTTTGTCTTTCACAGAAAAATCAGACACTATGTGTCTATCAACAGGCCTTTAAATGATAATAATAAGGTGAGATGTGTTTCTAGTTGTTAATGAAGAATGATGTGAGCTTTTTGCTTCTCATCATGTTGCTTTTCCACTCTGTCCATGCAGACTGATAAATCCAGTGAACGTGTGCAGGCAGAGTCTCAGACAGGTGAGGTCCATTAAATGCTGACCATATCCTCTGTTCAGTTAAAATTTGTGCCAAAAGTCACACAAGGTTCGATGATTTGATGGCCAAGCTGCTGGTCATTAGAAAGATCAACATACAGTGCTTTAATTTTATAAGAATACATGCATTTGGGAGTTTTGTGAAGTCTTACTTTGGAAATATTTTAGCAAATATATTGCACCATGCCAGCAAAAATTATTGCTTTCTATAATCACAACCCAAACTTTAAACCTTAGATTAACAGAGTGTGCAGTCCTGCTTTATCTAGCTGAGAAATATCTCACGAGGAATGATTGTTTACCTTGAAAAGGTCATTCATATTTTCACTTTCTCTCAACTGGACTATTGTTCCTCGTTGTATTGTGGACTGAAGTGTAAGGCCAATTCACAGCTGCAACCGATATCAAAATGCAGCAGCTTGACTTCTGACAGGCAAACAAAACGGGGATCATATCGTTCCTGTGCTGGCGTCACCAGCTCACTGCGAAAAATTGATTTTGAAAATCTTCCTTCTTGTCTGGGAAGCCTTACAGCTACAAGTAAAAGTTGGTGAACTCTTTCAGATTACTGGAAAGTGCAAGTGACATTTAGCATACAGACAAACGGGGGGAAAGTTCCTACTGTTGATAAATTCAAATAAAATTCAATGATAATTAATGAAATAAACAAACAAGAGGGTGTTATCCAGAAGCACTTTCTGTGTAGCTAAAACATGATGAGATCTTTTCCCCTGATAGACTACTGTTGATCTAAAACAGTTTACAACCCCATCAACAAGCTACACCATTTTCTTCATTGCCTTAAAAACACACACTTCTTTTTTCTGTTGTTATTTCAATTATATTTGCATGTTTGAAATAAAATTATATCTTTTTTTAAATGGATAAAAGTACAGATTTCTACATACTGAGAAATTTCTTCCTCTAACCAAAGATCAGTCATATTCCTGCCACATCTCAATTTTGTCTGCCTGCATTTGCTAATGAAAGGTGTTTTCTTCTCCCCAGACATACAATCCAGTAAGCACAAAGACCGGAGGAAAGGCTCTCTGGATGTAAGATCCACAACATCTCGAGGGAGCGATGGTGAGCGTGAAAGGAGACAGATGATGGAAACTCTGGGCGTTTCGTGTCAGCTTATGAAACATTCCCTATTGTCTGTTTACATCAATTGTTGATTGGATACACACACAAACACACTAATTAGAAAGTGGTTGGGGAAAACTGCTGCCTACCTAACTTGTGCTTGAACTACACAACTTTCACAGTTTGCTGAAAATCAATGTGATTTTTTTTTTTCTCTCTTCTTCTTCCAGGGAGCTCACAGCGAAGGCACTCGTCAATGGCTCGTATCCACTCCATGACTATAGAGGCTCCCATCACTAAGGTGGGTACATTTCCTTCCTTGTCCCTGTCAGCCTCCATCATATGATTAGCACTTTGTTTTGATGTTTTGGATCTCATGACTGAACTCTTGGATTATAAAAATTGCCATGACTGCCATGAGCACTTTTCGAAGAGCTACCAGCACTGAGCGTAGAGGTCACACACACTATGTTAAGAGTAGACAAGCTGATAAAATACCAGATTTTATGCACAAGACACTAAAACATGTTGGACGGGAATGACCTGCTGTTTTACTGGTTTATGCCGTTTGCAGGCTGGATAGTCGGAACAGAAAAAGTCCCCAGGGATGGGTCATATGACACACTGCTGTTCCTCTGCTGTATCATTTGACTGTGTAGTCAGTCCCTGTAGGCGTCATCCTCACCAGAATAAAGCGCTGATAGAACTGCGGGTACTGTGTGTGTTTATATGTGTGTATAAGCGAATTAACTGGAACTTCTGTTCTTGCACATGTTTGCTGACCTCGCCCATAGGTGCCCATTGCTAAAGCCGCCTCAACCTTCTGAGTAGAAATGAAAATATCTCTGCTTTTGAACTCCTATTTAAATACTAATTTACTTAAAGAAACATTTTGATATTGTACTGTTATTAGTTACTGAGCAGGTCATACAGACATATGAAAAAGAAAGTACAACCTTGACAGAGGGTGTACTATGTATCAGGAGATAAAGAATTATCTGTTCCTCAGCAGGTTTTGAAATTTGGTAAACACAACCCCAGATGGAAAACAAAACGTGACATATTAGATGGTAGCAGTATTTATTTAACAAAAACTAAGCCAAAATGCAGAAGGTTGCATGTGAAAAACAAAACAAAAGAAAACCTACATGCATGCTTACTTCTTACACAGGAAGATTGAAGTCCCAGTTTTGGCGGTTTACTGGTCTGGAGCATTCAGGTGTGCCAAAGATGAAAGACATCCGCAGTGATTGTAGAGAAGCAATTGTTGCTGCTGTGAAGCTACATTGTGTATTATAGCTAGAGGAGTGCGCTGGTAATCTGCGAAACTGATGTTTGTTTGGTTTTTATTGTTTTTATTTTTTACAGAGGATCCATTTACTTTTCACAAATAAACAAAATTTGTACATTTCCAATGAGTCATCTAGCTGTATTTGTGACCCTTTTTTCTTTCCAATTTACACGTGTGTATGCCTGAAACTACAAGGGACAGAGCCTTTTTAGTCTGGCCCCAGAGGCTTTCAAATGGCCCAAATAAAGTGATGCTAGTTTAATGTGCATTGTTTGAAACACACTTTTATTGGAGAATTTATGATTATTTTGAAAGAATTTCTTTATTTTATTTGTACTTGGTTCAACGTACATGTCATTAATAATCATCATGTTTACAGGGGGACTTTTTACCTCTCCTGTATATACTACATCATAATAATAATAATGACGATGATAATACTTACAATATTTCATTACACAGGTAATCAACATCATTAATGCAGCACAGGAAAGCAGTCCTATGCCTGTTGCTGAGGCCTTGGATCGGGTACTGGAGATCCTAAGGACCACTGAGCTCTACTCTCCACAGCTGGGAACCAAGGATGAAGATCCCCACACAAATGACCTTGTAGGCGGGCTGATGACGGTAAGTCGCAGATCCTTTAAGAAGTTTGAAACAACCCGTTTCCTCCATCTGCCAATGAATCAGTTCCTATATGACGACTCTTGAATAGCCAGGATGCCTGCACTATGAATGCCCACGATGAAAAAGCAAGCATTTTGGGAACGTCCTTGAATGTGGCCCTCGTATTTTTGCAAATGTATCAATTCATATTTTGGGAGACGGTAAGAGAGCGGGAGGCAAAAAGCGACTCACAGACAGCAATGGTGAAGAACAGAAGTAGAAAGAGTGCCAAGTTGGCAGTCTTGGCAACAACCCCAGAGGAAGTGTTAGATTGTCCTTTGTGCTCCTGTAGGCTGGAGAGGAAAGCCCACCCCACCCTTTCTTTCTCCCCCCGCTCCCTCCCTCTCTCTCTCTCGCTGCACACATGAACCTTTTCCTCTCGACTCCACAGGCCTGGAAACATCCTGTTCTTTGGATCCGATGAATAAGCATGGCTTTACTTATATATGTCCACTGCGGAAACACAAAAGCATAGAGGTGTTGGTCCTTCGCCAGAAAGATTTATTCTGCATAGGTGATAAAGCTAATGGAATCCGAAAACCATGAGGTGTCTGTGATTAGAAGATTATTTATACACAATCGTACTGGTTTATGAGGTGCCTAGCTGAATTTCTGCTTTGCTGAAATGATAGGTGTCCAGTTTGTTATGGTGAACGGGATGCTGGCTCTGAACTTAAACCGCCCAGTGAACATTAAGAGAGGAGCTGTCATTTTTCTGGGTGAAGAAGTCTTAAAATAGCCAGCATGTAGCAGAGGCAACGCCACCATGAGACAATGCGGGGGTCAAAGATGAGCCAGTCTCCTCTTCCTTTTTCACTTGTGAAGTAAACATTTCACTGTGTGACACACACCCATGGACTCACCAACACCCAGTAGATATATCTAGCATGGGAATGACTGGATGATAGAAGTCAGTAATTTTCATTGCTGGCGAGTTGGAGAAAGAACTTGAAAGCTGATGTTCTTAAAGTTATAGGTGAATTCTTTTGTGTTGCTTTTTTTAATTATTTTTTTCCATCAATGTGTCGATCGTGCCTTTGTCGGCCATGCTGACTTTGGCTGACTTGGGAAATTTGAAATATAGTTGAGCAGAGACAGACCAACTGCTACAAAGTGATGGGCAACAGGTGAACGGCTTTATATGTAGATAGGGCTCAAGGTGCTATGGCGACTCAGGCTTTGCTTTGAGTTGCATGGCTGTCCTGTTAACGAGCAGGGAAAGCCAGCTGATCCGCATTGTGTCCAAAATGTCATGGCGGTCCATTCAAGAGCTATTTATAATATTTGTAAATTACCTTTCAAATTCTTAACACACAGTGTGTTCAGCACAGCTGGTACAAATCACAGTCCTAGCAGAGCCGGATCATTACGCTTCTCACCACGTGTTTGATTATTTGGGTGATGAAGTGTTACCCCACTGATAAGCTCCATTTGCTATCACAGCATGCATCAATGCCCAGAGGAAGACAAATGTCATGATGAAATCATTCGATGCAGATTATCTGTCCTGCGAACATAACTTATCACAGTGTTATTTCTGACTCGGTCAGTTCAGAAATATGTTTCTCTTTTGACTGCGTATTGGTGTCATTAATAAGCTCAATTTGGCCATGTCATCCCTCTTTGTGCGAGTGGGGAAAGTGGTGCGAACTGTCGGCTTAACATGGCCTTTAAAACATTGTGTCACCGCAGCACAGATGGAAGAACACTCATAAAGGCAGAAACAATAGGTCTATTTCTACATTTGTCATTTTTTCTTCTTTCTTTTTTGCACTTCCTTAAAGAGCTGTTGAGACCAATCCAAAATCCAACCACCTGCTTCTTATTTAAATCACATTAAACGCAGGTGATAGCTGACGTTCATCTTTTGAAGATGCGTTACTGTGACTGCTGTTTTGGTTTAATGATTTACTGGCTCTTTAACTACCAAATTAAAATGACTCATAGGTTGTGTGTAGATAATATTACATTTTTACTATTGGCATGGAGATTCCTCCTGACTTGTGGCTCATTCATATGTCATTCATGCTGTTTTGTGAGTCACTAAAAACATCTGTGATGGCTGAATCAGGCTGATCTGGGGTGTGTGTGTGTGTGTGTGTGTGTGTGTGTGTGTGTGTGTGTGTGTGTGTGTGTGTGTGTGTGTGTGTGTGTGTGTGTGTGTGTGTG
>NW_024582623.1:351890-385826 GCF_018398535.1 Haplochromis burtoni
TGTGTGTGTGTGTGTGTGTGTGTGTGTGTGTGTGTGTGTGTGTGTGTGTGTGTGTGTGTGTGTGTGTGTGTGTGTGTGTGTGTGTGTGTGTTCCAAATGGCTTAATTTTCCAAAGATAACTTTTATATAACATCTAATGCAAGCGTAAACTCAGAGCATCCTAAGAGTTTCACTCTCCAGATAATTTTGACAGTATGCCGCAGGATTTATTATAGAGGTGATGCTGGTGCTCCTGGCAATGAGCTGAAGTCTTCATGTTGCGCTTTGAAGAAAGCTAAAGGATGGATTTATTCATTCTGTGCATTTCTCTCCACCTGCAATCCCTAAAGCTCTTTGTTTCTGGTCTACAGGATGGTTTACGCAGGTTGTCAGGAAATGAATACATCTTTTCCACCAAACGTGAGTTTACAAAATGCATAATGCAATTGTGACACAGAGTACAGATTTTTCATTACATTTTCTTTCCAGCTTGGGTGTATATTATATATTTTTGTACATTTTGTGTATTTTGTATCTTATATTGTTCAACTGCCTGAATCTTTAAAAAAAAAACCAACAACATCCTAGTTCCCTTCTTCCCTTTCCTCTTCATTTGAATTCCTCCTTTGTCATGTCTTCCTTTTCCTCACAGAGCCCCACCATCTCCCCAGTCACCTGACAACTCCTCTGTCGTTAAACGACATCCCCCCTCGAATCGCCCAGACCATGGAGAATGAGGACTCTTGGGACTTTGACATTTTCAACTTGGAGGCGGCGACCCTGAAACGGTGAGGCTGAACCTGTTTAATGCTGCAGGATTGATTTGTGTGTTTTTTGGGGGGGAAAAATAAAAAGAAGACTCGCGATGACAGCTTGTGTTAAAGTTTCATGTTCAATCATCCCACAGGCCTCTGACCTACTTGGGCCTGAAGATCTTCTCCCGCTTTGGGGTCTGTGAGTTCCTAAACTGCCCTGAAGCCACTTTGCGCTCCTGGCTACAAGTCATTGAAGCGAACTACCACTCGAGTAACTCCTACCACAACTCTACCCATGCAGCTGATGTCCTGCATGCAACGGCCTATTTTCTCTGCAAAGAGAGGGTCAAGGTAAATTAATAATGTTAGTTTTAAAAAGTATATTACAAATTAAGCTCATATTTCCTAATTACTTGTATCATTTAGAATTAAAAACAATGTTCACTTATGGTTTATTTGAATGATCTTCGGTCAGAACCAGATGCTATAGATGGATAAAATAGTTTTTTAAAGCTTCAGCAGCCTGCCCTACTTTTGTTTGCAAGAGTTCGCCATTTCTGATTTTTGGACCCAGACCTCTACAAGTAACTAAATGCTGGAAGTTAACACAGTCAGACAGAAGTCTCAGCACAGTCTTGGGTGTCACTTGTCTTGTCTGAGTCTACTTTATCCTAAAAAGTCTTGGTTTTGTCCAAGTGTGTCAGTAGCTCAGTAACTGTTGGGTGATGTGCAGTGGCTAAAGCTGCTTACCAAACAGTCTATTTCTGAACTCAGTGCAGTGATCTTTCATTGGCTTAGCCCATAAACTGTGTAGTTATATCACCAGGGTTAATAAATCCCTTGAAATCTGCGGGGTTAGCAGGTTTAAAATCTGTTATGTACTGTTGTATAGCATACTCTTTAAATGTGTTAAATATACCTCAAATCAAAAGTAGAACAAAGCTTTAAAAAACAAAAAAAACAACCCAAAAACCAAGTGCTTTAAAGACTAAATGAGTTTTGTTTTCTGGCTAGCATTAGACATGAAATGTGTATTGATAAAAGAATAGTGCAAAAGTCTTGAGCCACTCCTTGTTTCTTTCTGTTATGCTTCCAAGGAGTCAGACTTTCTTGTGTTATTATTTTTATCATTATTATTTTATTTATATTTTTACAGCAGCCATATTTTACTCCATTTAACACTGACCTTTGAATCAGCCCAGCATAAAAATCCATCTAGCTTAAGCAATGAACCAGCGTTGTGTCCACACGTAACAGACAAGTCAGCAAGCAGTCTGTCACAAAAACAATATTTTTTCCCACTTTCAGTCGAATCTATGAAAAATATCAAAGATAACTCAGTTTGATGGACATATAGCTTTTCCTCACCAACACGATGATTCCCAAAGAACTGTTTGCTGAAACTTGGCATTTATTCAGCATGGTGCAGTACATGTTCTTAAAAAATGTGAGGAAATTGGACAAATGGGAGGCAAAAGAAGAAATGACAGCCCTAAAAACACTATATAGATGAACAGTTTTTGAAAGTCATGTCTTTAGGAAAGAGGAACCAATCCAGCAAACGATCTGAGAGATAAATCTGAATCCTCAGCTGATTCATTTCCTGCTCACTGAAGTCTCATCAGAAATGGTCTCAGTGGAAGGGTGGCTGTCAAGAAAGCTTTTCCTAAGGAAGGGAAACGGGAAGAAAATTACACCAGAACTGAAATGAAAATCCGTGACCACAGGTCTTAATAAATGATGAATCCAAATTGGAAAATTTTGGTTCAAATTGTTGTTGTGTGTACGGAGGAGGTCAGGAGAGAGGTACAACAATGAGTGTGAGCAGCCATCTATAAAACACGGTGGAGGTTCTCTGATGGTTTGGGGCTGAATCTCAACAAATGTTGTTGGGAATATAAAACTGATGGAATTATAAAATCAGAAAATGCTTTCAGATCTACTATGCAAAACCAGCTGGAAACATTAGCTTCATCTTTAGCACACTGCCAGTGCAGTAAAAGCAAACCTGGATAGAAGAACGCACAGTGGAACAATACCAGTCATGGATTGGACTCCCCAGACCCCAGATCTCAACATTGTTAAAGCAGTGTGGGATCATCTTGACAGAGAACTGAACAAAGATGGAAATGTTTGTTATATAAATGTTATAATAGTAGAAGGTTATACTGTGCCAACTGTTAGTATAGCTTATCATTTACCTGATAACGGTTAGGCTATTCAAATGCCAACCTTTAACTTCATTGGCTTCTACCGACAGCAAAGTCTGGATCCCATTGATGAGGTGGCCGCCCTGATTGCTGCTACCGTGCACGATGTGGACCACCCAGGCCGTACCAACAGCTTCCTTTGCAATGCAGGAAGCGAGCTGGCCATCCTCTATAATGACACAGCTGTACTAGAGAGTCACCATGCCGCACTGGCCTTCCAGATCACCACGAGAGATGATAAGTGCAACATCTTCAAAAACATAGAAAGGTAGGAGATTTATGATGTGGCCGTCTGTGCGCTTGCTTTTACTGCCAGCAGCTCTGTAAAACACCACAAGTTCCCCAAACATAAATGTATTAGGTGTCCAGACTTTAAGCTTTTTCCCTAATAACTGAGTTAAGAGGAGGAATTTTTAGGATGTAGCTACATTTGAAGCCTCAAGGCCTAAATTAGTTATCGTTTAGACAGCTTGATGTCTAGTATAATCTGCTGTCACTGTGTGCTCAAAGGACTAATATTTGCCACACAGCCTTTGCTTGCACAGAGTTGGAAAACTGATTACTAAATTTCTATTTTGGGATTAATTATTTATTTCAGTTTAAGTGAATTTGCTGATTTTGATCAGATAAACCATGATTCCAGGTATTTTATTTTACGTTTGTTTTTTTTTGTTGTTGTTGTTTTTTGCACGCTCTACAAAATCTTTAGATTTTGCAGCATGCAAGGTCAGGCTCATTATATTTAACATATGGAAGCTCTTTGAGACACGCACATGATCTGAAGTATCATAGGACTTAAGTCTCCTTATGCACTGATGAAAGTGATACTGTGTGTTTGTGTGTGCTGACAGCAGCAGGGTAGTAATGTGATTTGAGTCCCAAAACAGAATAGCTCACATTTGCTGGTCCCCTCCAAGGGGGAAGGTGAACAAAGCATTCATTCATGGCCACTGTCACTGTAGTGAAGGGGAAAACTGTTCACACGGGTTTCCAGGCTATTTACCACACTGTCATCTCACTCTCTGTTTTCACTTCTCCCCGTCTTTCTCTCCCTTACCCACGTGATTCCTGTCCACACTTTCTCTCAAGGAATGAATATCGAACATTACGACAGGCCATCATTGACATGGTGCTCGCAACTGAGATGACCAAACACTTTGAGCATGTCAACAAGTTTGTCAACAGCATCAACAAACCACTGGCTGCTCTGGAGGAGAATGGGGTGAGAATGAAACTGGAACACTCTTAAATGATTTTTAATATAGATTTCATACCTGTGAGGAAATATAATTTCCCTTTTTTCCCCTTTTCCCCTAAACAAACCAGATAATGATACACCAACAGTAAGCGAGCCACAGTGTCTTAAGGGCTTAGGGAGATGATGATACTGGTGTTTGCTGTGGTACAGATGTCTTTGTGGGGGGAGAGTTTTGCAACTTGCTATCATCTTTCTCATCCCTGTGTGGAATGCTCAACACAGACATTTAAAAGCTGTATTGCTTTTTTAAGTGTAGGATTTTTAGAGGGCTTGTGCGTTTGTGTCTGATGTAAAATGTGATGAAGGTCAGGTTTGGTTAATAAAAGAGTGCCTTGAGGGAAAAACATAATATCGTTTGACTGTAAGACAAAACACAAAGATTGGGAATAAAATAACTCTGCTAGGGGAAACGGATCTTCTTCTGCAGGTTGGTTTAACATTACTCTCAGTGAATTCAGTCTTGTAACATAAAGTACAACCCATATGTTGTGACTTCATGAAGATTGCTGTGCTCATTTACATGGAAGTGTAACTCACAATTAAACGTCTAGAAGACTAAACCCTATCAGCTGCCAGGGCTGCTCTTTGTAAAGACATATCAGGTTATTCGTGAAGTAGTTCACTTGTAAGGTGCTGTTGATTTTAACTAAAAACTTGAATTTGAGTTTATTTTGTGGTAAATGTTTGCTTTTTCTTTTCTTCTTTCCTTATATACAGGGAAACAACGATGAGGAATCTGTCAAAAGCGTCTTGACATCCCCCGAGAATCGCATCCTTGTCAAGCGGATGCTGATTAAATGTGCAGACATATCCAATCCATGTAGGCCTCAGGAGCTCTGTATAGAATGGGCTGGACGAATCTCAGAGGAGTATTTTGCACAGGTGATTAGAAGGGGCAAAAAATAACATGGTGTTGAATGCGTGTGGAAATGGATCCAGCAGGAAGCAGCTGTAATGTGTTTACTGGGATTGATGACTCCTTGCGCTCTTATCTCTGATGCAGACTGACGAGGAGAAGAGACAAGGTCTACCGGTGGTCATGCCTGTGTTTGACAGAAACACTTGTAGCATCCCAAAGTCCCAGATTTCCTTCATAGACTACTTCATTACAGACATGTTTGATGCATGGGACGGTAAGTCTGCACAGCATGACATAAAAAGTACTTTTATATCTATATTTGTGTCAATTCCTATGCATGCACAGGACCAATATTCGTAGGAGGTTCAGTTATTCGCTGTAATGTGATTAGGTGGCATTTGTCTTTCACTGCCATAATAAAATTCTCAGTGTTATTAGATCACAGCAAGCATACTCGGTGTTTGGTGCCATCAAACATGGCCTTTTGTTGCCTTGTAAAGAAATTAATCCAAAGGCTCATACTGTAGGCAGATACACTATAGATGTTATCATCCTGGTAAGCTTGCTAGTGTTGTCTAGCTTGGATGGATTGGCACGCCCGTAGACTGTTAGGGAGCATCTCATGCACATAGATGTCTTCTAATTAGTGCTAACTCACAAATAAAATAGTCCTACATTTTCACACAGCCATGTTATTATCAGATAATCATTAAAAAAAATGCTGCAAAAGGCACCGAAACCACAAACACAGTTGAGAGGACTAGTTCAGTGACTTCACTTGGTGACACAGCTTGCATTGGCTGCTGTAGCAGTAGCCGTGCTCTATATCTGCTTGTATACCAAGAGGTTATTCACTTGGGGTGGGCTGTGATGCTTCAGTTGTTTAGAACCACTCTCAAGTGGCAATTAGGTTGCTCTAGAGTCCAATCGTGCTCTTTTCTCCGTGTCAAAGCCGACAGCTGACACACCATTGGGGGCAGAGGAGGTTACTAATTCTCCATAATGTGCCCCAAACATACAGGGGACAAAAAAATGGAGTTTATTCCTCACTTTCTGTAATGGTAAATTATTACTTATAAAGTGCTTTTCTACAAGCCTCATTCACCCTGTCATAAAAGCACTTTTTTTCCCTCCACCTAAGTGCATTCATGCATACACTCACACTCCAGTGCATGCATCAGGGGCAACTTTGAGTTCAGTATCTTGCCCGAGGATGCTTTGACGTTAAATGGTAAATGGCCTGTATTTGTATAGCGCTTTTCTAATCCCTAAGGACCCCAAAAAGTAGCCGGGGAATCGATCCACCAACCTTCCGACTGGTTTACGACCCGCGCTATCTAATTAAAGTTAGTGCCGACATACAACGCTAACTGATTTATCCCCCTGTAATTAGTTAGCATGCATGTGAGTGGAGGGATGACAGCTGAAGAGCCAAAATGGTGGATTACGTCAGTATTATGGTTTCATTCTCTTTTCTGTTTTTTCCCCCTGTGTGCCCATGCACACACACACGTCTGTATTGCAAGTATTGGTTATTTGTGCAGAAATGACATGAAACTATAGCGAGGCAGATTCAGTTTATTATGACTCTCATAATAATAATAATATTAATTTGATCCATCACTTTTATTGGGTATTCGGCCATTGGTAGAACCAAAGTGGCCGTCGGAGGAACAGCAGTTTTTGTCACGTTCCGCTGTCTTCATTTTTCAGCACCAGATGCTGCTGCTTGTTTTTATACTGTGACAGTGAGATAGAGATGTTTATTAAATATAAATGTGTCGTACTATCTTTGAAACAAAATGTAATCTTTAAGCCTCATCTTGATCTTGCTTTTTCTTCTCCCCAGCTTTTGCAGACCTCCCCAATCTTATGCAGCACTTGGACAACAACTTCAAGTATTGGAAAGGCCTGGATGAGAGGAAGCTGCACAGCCTGCGACCACCTCCCGAGTAGGTGCTTCAGTGTTTGTGCCCTGGGACTCTGTAATCTGAGGCAGACCTCCTCTCTCTCTCTTGGCTGGGGGGGGGGTCTCTCTCCCTGCCAGCCCAGCCAGCCAAGGGGCTTCCTCGCCTTCACTCTCCTGCTTCCGTAGCACACCGAGCGTCCACATGTCCGTCCATACAGAGAACCACAGAAGGACTTCCTTCCTGACAGGCAGTTGCAGCTGTAATGCTGCGGGCTTTACGAGCCTGTCGTACGCGAACTGTGACAAACAGACACGGACACGCAGCATCCTTACGAACTTCTTGTGCCTCTCAGGCAATCGCAGTGTAGCTGGTCAAGTGACATGACTGAAAGAGGGTCGTTAGCGGTCTTCTGGCGAAGCACCCGTCCCTCCCCGATCGCCACGTGGGCACTCCTGTCTGCCTGTGAAGTTGCTGTTTGAGTAAAAACTGCTTGTTTACTGAAAAGACTCGATGGAAGCGTGGTCTGGATGAAAAAATGTATCTTTTCAAACCAGGCTGTGAAATCACTTTTGACCTCCATTCCTGTGCTCGCAGCAAGGCAGGACTGCTCTTTCAACCCCCTGGAGGTCACACCATGAAAGAACACTCCACTGCTTTCCTTTGTTTTGTTTGTTTGTTTGTTTTTGTTTTTGTTTTGGGGCAATATTCACACGTGTCTGAGAGAAACCCAACCAAGTTGACACATAGCTGTCTTAGTAGACATGTGAGAGGAGATGCTTTCTTTATGGGTTGGGGGCGGTGGACCTTTCTCTTAGGCCACCGCTGAGAGACAAAAACCTCAACATCACAATCGTAGGTATCTAACTGCAGATGATTTGGTGTGTACATTTTTCTTAAGATGTTCCATATTTTCTATATAAAAATTCCTAAATGAATTAGTTGACGAGAACAAAATGAATTTATGAAGAGCGAGAAAAGCCAAAGCTAATGAAGACAAATACTACTATAACTCTCGAAAATTCACAATTATTATTCATATGAAGCATTACCATATTAAACTTTTTTTTTTTAATTTTTTTTATCAAAAGTACAGTACCAGTTTGAATGAACACTTTTGTATTGCACTGTAAACAATATTAGAAATGTCTACGTCTCAGTGATTTGTCCAGGGATGGGATGTTGCATTGGAGAATAAGCTGTTATTGTTGATCATCGGGAGTTTGCGTGCGTGCGTGCGTGTGTGCGTGTGCGTGTGTGTGTGTGTGTGTGCGCGCGCGCGCACGTGTGGGTGTGTTTTGGTTGTTGCTGCGAGTGCGTGGGTGTATTCATTGTTGCAACAATCCCTTGCTCTTGGTTTAATGCTGTAAACCGCTCGACATTTGACAACAGCAGAAATATGTGAAAACATTTTGGACTTGAAAAATTTTGTCTCCCAGAAATTTTTGTATCTGGTTTATCCTACTGAAAAGACTGCCTTATTTTATACAATATTTATACAGTACATCCCACTGTGCAACTGCAACAGACATCTGGAGTTTTTATTATGACATAGTCAGAAGGTTATGTTCAAGGAAATCTCAATATTTTTATAGACAATGAATTTTACACTGGATTTGCAGCAAAAGAGATCAACCATTATAGCTATCTGAATACTTTTGAATGGGATGGTCACGCAGAGCATGTATACAGAGAACTAAATGGTTAAGAAGGATGTGGATCGCAGAGTTGTCTATCACTGTCTTTAAGCAGTCTCCTGGAGGCCAGCTTGTATTGATTTTCTTTTTTCTTCTTCTTCTTCTTTGTTTTTGGATCAAACATCATTCTATTTTGGCCACTTGTCCAACATCCTTCTGCACAGACCCAGGGAACAGCTTTTTGTTCAAGGTTGGATTCAGATTAGGATACTAATATATGTTAAAGATTGTCGCTTATTAAGAATATTTCCTCTTTAAACAGTATATTAAATGCCATAACAGCTAAGCAAATGGTGGTTAACAAGATGCGCTGACCACGATTATCGTTGTTTCTCTCAAATGACAGAAATGTACACGCAATCAGGGGATTTGTTTGTTCCTTCTGATACACATTGGTCTGAAGGCACGGAAAAAAAAATTAGAAATTATTCAATGAAAAATAAAATAATGTCAATTATATATTTAATGTCTATGATTCAATGCCTTTTTTCTTTTTGACTTGCTCATTTATTTCATGCCTGCAGTAAGACTCTGTGTCTGCCTCTTCAGGTTACTTCCATTAGTTTATTCTTTTCTTTTGACTTAATTTAAATAAAAGGTTTTCAACATTTTGTGAAGCATCTCAAACTACATGGCAGCCGGATAACACCCCGTGTGACCCACTTCAATATAGTATAAAATAGTGAAAAAACAAACACAGTAACATGTGACTGAGGCTACTTTTTTTCTGTAGCACTTTCTTTTTAATCTACAAACCTCGAGGAAAAATAAGACGCGTGTAAGATTCTTATTTTCATTTTCTTTTTGATCCTCCCACATATGGTTAAAACAGGACTTTTTAACTCTGGTTCAAAGTACATACTCCTTAATTATTTTTTTTAAGCTGCTTCGTTGAGGTATTGGAGAAAGAACACGGTCTTGCTGGTTGGTAGGAAATGGAAAATAAACAACAGTCTTCAGTGTTTACATCACTTAGCCGACCCATATATCCACCACAACCTCCTCCCTTCAAGGTTTTGCCTTTTTACAGACAATGTAGTTCAACTTCCAACTTCTTTCCCAGCACATGGGAGTCAATAAGTCACACTGCTGCTGCTAGAGATCCTTGTCAGCTAAATATAAACACGGGTCATTTAAAGTTCATCCTCTTCCTCTTTAACAGTGTTACAAACTGTTAATTTCTATAGAAACTGCTCATAACACACACTTAATCCATGCTGTTTGTGTGAACAGGTGAATATGTGTGGGATGGGGTTTTTGGGGGGTTTTTTTTGTCTACATTGAACATAGTCTCCAAGTCCTTAAAGGAAATGCATGAAGGCTGCCAGTTCTTACTGTCTGTGCCTAAAGTACAGTCATACTAGCTGTCTGTTTAACAAAACTGACCCATATATAGCCTGTCTGACGGATGTATTGCCTGGTTACTATATACAGGCACTAAACATTGAGCTGCAGGTACAAGCATACACACAACAAAGACAGGACGGTTTGTGCATGGTAATATTGGCAGCAGAAATATGGCACTAAATTTTCATAATGTCTCACGTGTAGACACAATAAGGTACGCAACGCGAGCAAATGCGGAACTGTACAAAAAGACAGACATGTTGTATTTGATGCTTTCGGCCTGAGATTGCACGCAAAATGGGAAAATAAGCGCTTTGTGTTCGCGCTGTTTAAGATGCTGGGGGGAGAAAAAAATAAACTTTTTAATGTGTTTCTTTTCTTTTACTTTACTTTAAATCAACAGGCTAGCATAACGCTACGTTAACCAGGTGAGCCTTGATTTGTTATGAAGCTTACTGAAAGTGAGAGAGACTCTTCCAGAACATGAGGACAGCTGCGCTTCCGCCAAGTCAGACTTTGCGACAAGTCGTCAGAAGAAATCGCCGGAGCAGGAGAGAAAGAAGACCGATGGCTAAGGCCGTGTAGCTTTTGTACTGTATCCGTATCAATTTACTATCTATTTAGTGGAGTTGTGCTATGTCTTCAGGAATGACGGGGCAAACACCGTGAGTGTCTGTTTAGTTTGTTAGAACTGAGTAGTCGTTACACAAGCTAGCGCCACACTGCAGAGTTCACCGAACAGTAAGCTAGTGTTTGTTAGCTTAATCTGCTAACTGCCAGCACTACCATGGCCTGTTAGTAAAAGTTAGATTGCAGGGTGTTATTTGACGCTAAAAAAATTCAACAACATACATGGGTTACTCTGAGTTTGTGTTCAGTGTACACCAAAATTATATTTCATTGGAAAAACTCGTGAAACCGTATCGTAACTTGATAGCTAGCTAGCTTAGCTCTCGGCGTCTAACATATTAGCAATGACTAACGCCATCTTATTTGCTAATATGTTAGCTAACAGCTTCTACCGTTACCAGAATCCACAGATTTTACACACGAAAGATTGTTAAAACATTGAAATGCACCGGTATGACAGAGATGTCTAGTAACGCGGAATACGTTTGGCTAAAATAAACAGCTATTCACCACGTTTACTGTTTAGCATCATCAGCGAAGTGTTAGGCAATTTTTCTTGTGATACCACAATGTATTAGTGTATCTAAACAGATCGTTATAGCACAGACAAATTGTTGTGCCGATACTTGAAATTCCAAAGACTGGTTTAGACAGTGGTAATATGGGTGCTCATGTAGTATTTCTCAGGCTGTCCTTAGGTTAGAATACCTAGTCCCCTTTTATTTGACGTCACGGATTTGTTTTTTGTTTATATTTATTTTAGGCAAATAATAATAACTTTATTTGCGTAACACGTGTCAAAACAAAGTAAAGTATTTCCCAAGACATAATGGAAAACATTTAGGAAGAAATAAAGATGAAAAAGCGTTAGGTATAGGAATACTGTCAATAAATAATTTGATAAACTTGGATTGTTATAGTATTATAGTTATAGTATGTTATATGTTATAGTATATCTTTTTTTCAGGTGCCTAACCAGCCGTTGGGATAAGCCAGCCCAGCCTAAACAGAGTGTAGACATACAGCAGCAGAAGAGCAGTGAAAATGCAGCCCACCCTATCTCATTGTCAGGAGTCGTTTCTGGACCAAACAGCACAGTTTCCCAGGCACCAGAAACGGGAGGAAAATCTCCTCAGGGAGGAGTTGAAATGGCTGCAGCAATGGCTGCTAAAATAAATGCTATGTTGATGGCAAAAGGAAAGCTGTTGACTCCTCCACCATTACTTGCAAAGGTGTGCAGTTAGAGAGCTGCTTTGAATAACTGTATCATGTATGTTTTTGTCGTTATTAATGGAGTTTAAGTTTTCTGTGTTATTTCATATATTTTAGACTCCTCCAAGTGTGCCTGTGCCAGCTGTTACAGAAGAGATGGTGGTCACTGAAGTCGACATAAATGATGTACCACTCAACTGCAGGGACCTTCTTACTAAAGGCAAAACACAGGAGGAGGTTGGTGGAAAGTGACCATAGCAGTGTTCCATTTAACACTTTTGTCACACTTTAAGAACTTTTAAAACAAGTTGTCTCTTAAAATATCTTTTTTTTTTTTTTTTTTTTTTTTAAAATCTTCTTTTACCTTTTTCAGATTCGACAGTTTAGTGGAGCCATCGTTTCAACAAAAGGTCATTTCATGACAGAAACTGAAAAGGGAATAGCAGCAGGGTATGTGTTTCAAGTCTTAATACTTTGTTTCTGCAAAGTAGGGACCCCCCCCCTTCCCACCCATTTGCATATTGTGTCTTAAGAAAATCTACATTAATTATTTACTAGAATAGTGAAGTTCATCTAATAAAAGTAAACAGACAAACCTGAATTAATGAGTTTTGCAGTGATAAAGAGTGTAAAATGTTGTCCATGACCGATTTTCTTTCCTTTAGACAAAGACCTTTGTATTTGCACGTTCAGGGAAAGACCCAAGAACAAGTCAACAGTAAGTAGCACATTTTATTGGCTTAATATGCTGAGGCTGACATCATCTAATGTAATTCACAAATGTCACAGCATGTAACAATTGATGTGGCAGATGCTCAAATATCAGTCACTTTTCTTTGCAACAGAGGCTGTAATCAGGATAAAGGAGATCATCTCTGAGGATGTGATGAGGACCTCAGCAGCCTCGGGGGGACAGCAGGTGCCTGTAATTCCACCGCTCACTCTCTACCCTCAGCCGCCTCGACCTGTCGTTCCTTCTACTGTGCCACGGATGCCCAATACCACTTCAGTGCCAGCCCAGGGTCATCGACCAGCAGCTCCTCATTTAGGGGTAGGCAGATGATTAAAAAATAAAGTCAAATTTGTGTGAACTCATCAAACCCTAAATATCAACAACTTGATCTTTAATTTTGTTATTTATGTCTCCTTAAGTATTGGACAAAGACAGATAAGCTGTACATTGTAACCAAAGGTTCAAGACTAACAGTGCTTAGTGAGAAAGATTCTGTAGTCAGGCAGTAAACTGAGGGACACACAGTAGTAGGATTGTTTATTTGGGTGTATAACAATGCTACATTACTCAAAACCTAAGATAAAGTTAGGGTTATGAAATATAAAATTAATTATGCAGACTAGGTTATTGGGAGTGGAGGTAAAGAAAGTGAAGCAAGTGGAGACTATGTTGCTTTCACTGATACCTGCCTCCAAAATTAAGGAGCAGAGAGAACGTCCCTGGTCTACAGTGAAAAGCCTTGGATTACTGCATCTGCTTACAAAGCACTTCTGCCTAATGTCAAGCATGATTTCACTAAACAGCCATAAGGTACATGGTATTGGTAAGGTAACCATGTCTTTATTTCTCTTCAGAGTTTTGTGCACACAAAGATTTTTGTGGGTCTGGACCAAGCGTTGCCTTCATTCAATGTGAAAGAAAAGGTTGAGGGTCCAGCAGGTTCGTACCTGAGTCACATCCAGACAGAGACGGGAGCTCGAGTCTTCCTCAGAGGAAAAGGTTCTGGCTACATAGAACAAGCATCGAAACGAGAGTCCTTTGAACCTCTTTATGTCTACATCAGGTATGTTCATTCTAATTGGAAGAGTCGTTAAATGACATATACACACATTCAGTATGTGCTGTGTGGTTTCAGTGTTAGAGCCCTGCTTGCAGATGAATGGTCGTTTGCTGCATGGCTTTTGCTAGTTTTACTAACCTGATGAACACTGCGCATCTGCAGCATGTGCTAAATGGTTCAGGTGTAGGCCAGAGTTGTCTCTTCAGACGATTGATGTGGGAGAGATCCAGAGGCACAGAACTCATCCAAGGAGATTTCTGCTTTTTGAAAAGACAAAACTTTCTGTAGAAACTGGAAAAACAGTTTTAATGACGTAAATCCTGTAAATTACCTTTCCTATTGCTATTCCAACAGTCTAGCAGCTTATTTTTGTTTTTTCTTTGCCAGTGAGTTGAGCTAGCACGTATTAAGCACAAGTATTAAAGGTTATGGCACAGTGTTGGCTTCACAGTTGGTCTATGTAATGATAATATGTGGCTTTAGTCCTTTACTAAGTCTGTTACATCCTGTTTAACAATGGACCTTTGTTACAGCCACCCAAATGCAGCTGGATTGGAATCGGCAAAGAAACTCACAGAGAGTCTCCTGGAAACCGTAAGTACACACTGTTATCACTGTATTTGTGTCAGAGGGGATTTATATTGCATGAAAGTCTTACAGGAGGTGTAAGAAAGTGAAGCTACTAAAGCGTATAGTTTTCACTGATACCCACCTCCAAAAGTGAAAGTGGTAGTGTGAACCACCTGATCTCCAGAGATAGGTTTTGAGTGCTCTGCACCTACCCACAAAACTTTCTGATTATAGAACTGCAGTTTTGTCTGGTTCATTACATCATTTTAATGTTTCTTTCATTCTTTAGGTGAGAGCTGAGCATGCACGTATGGTGTCGATATACACAGCCACGGGCTCGACACAGTGTGAGTATTCTTCTTAAGTCTTGTCTTAACTAAACAGGCAAATTCCAACAGGGTGACCAAATGTAAGGTACTGACTAACTTCGTTCTCCTTGTGGTAATTAATCCTCCCGTGACGTCTTTAGTGGCTCAGCAATTGCTTGAAATAGTAGGTCACAGTTGTCAAAACACCCTGTTATTGATCCATGTGATATGTGCTATTAACTCAGGGTTCTATACTTTCATTTCAGCATACGCAGTACATGGATTTCCACCTAATAGCAATTACTCTAGCCAGGGGTCCTGGTATAACTACCCAGCAAATGGGTATGCTGGCGGCTATTCAGCGTATCCAGGAGCCACTGGTTATTGGAGTAAGGCAAATGGTCCCCCAAGTCATTCTAACTTGTCGACAAACCCTCCATCTTCTCAGGCAATGGTTCAGTATCCGGTGTGTCCTAGGAAACCACATCCCTATCTTGTTCAGGTAATTATAAAAGTCTAAAGCTGCCACTACTTAAAGTTCCCATTTATTAGTCAGCTGATTTAGAGTGCTACATTTTTAATTGCTTGTTGGAAGAGCCATCAAAAACTGTGACATCATATAGCTAAAACCACTGAATAGATTAATCAGTTTCCAGTTTCAGTGCAAGTTTACACTAGAAGTGCAATAAGACATGAAAGTCATCGAGGTCTTTAGGAGGAGTTTTAGTTCTCTTAAAGTCCTGTGGCAGCATCAATGTGTATGTGTTGGTTTTGCCCTACCCAAGGATCCAAGCAGCAGTGAGACAGTGGAGCCTGAAGGATCTTTAAATACCCCCCCTGACTCAGGAAGTCCCAAGCATCAATTCCAGGAGGGGGCTAAGGATGAAAAGGTTAGCTGAAGAGTAACATCTGTACATATCACTAATAGATAATTCTGCCCATTTTAACATGACCATTACTCACCGATAAACCTGTCTGAATTGCAGCTGATTAGTCCATCTGGTCTTAAACAGAGAAGCTTCAGGCATCACTGCTAAACAACCAACATTGGACAGAATTACACATAATTATAGCTCATGAAATTATTGTATGAAAATATTAGTTTCAGTTTGTTCAGCATAAATACTGACCGTCTCTTTTGCTTTCTGTTTTCTGAGTTACAGTAGTTGTTTACCAAATTACACAAGTGTTTAAGCTGAAAGTTATTGTCTGTAATACAAATGACCATCAAACGGAGCTAAGCAGTGTTTTTTGATCACAGACATTAGTTTCATCTGTATCACTGTGTTAATTAAAAAAAAAAAAAAAGATTAATACGGGGAGGGGATCTGTGACTTCTGCCATTGCTATTTATGTTTTCGGATTTTCAATGGTGTCAGAAATATAGGCAATCACTATTGTGCTAATAAAACACCAGCAGTTCCACTCTACATGTGCATGATCATTTAGAGCCCATGCTGGAAAAAGTATGTGTTAAAATTAGGGGTGCAACAATACTCGGATCGATATTGAACCGTTCGATACAGTGCTTTCGGTTCGGTACACATATGTATCGAACAATACAAAATTTTTCATTTATTTTATCAACTTCTGACGATGCTGTCTGTGTTGACCGCTCAGTGGATCTGCACTCGACAGTGCAGCCTAGGCGGAGTAGTCGAACGCAGATTCACTGAGCGCAGGGCAAGCTAGCGAGACAGAAGTTAAGCTCTCCTTGCAACATGGCAAATTGAACCTCCCCCACCCTCATTCAGATCTGGCGTTTGGAACTATTTTGGTTTTCATGTGACGTACGACCCTGAAGGTAAGCGCGTCATGGACAAAAGTAAAACAGTATGTTGGATGTGCCACGCAATGCTCAATTACATTGGTGGGAACTAGTGTGTTAGCGCAGTTTGCTCGTTAACGTGTTGGCCGTCCAGCCCCATGCACGGGGCGATCCCCGGTAGCTCGTTAACGGAGATTTGCGGTGTTATGGAGTTAACGTCATTTCAACGAGATTAACGCTGACAGCACTAGTGGGAACACAACGAATATGACTGCACATTTACACCGACATCATCCTAGTGCAAAGACAAGTGGAAGAAGACAAAAACAACAAGCACGCATGCTACAAACTTTACCGCCGTTAGCACATAATTCTCCTTATGGGGACCTGATATGTTTAATATGCTGCTGAGAGTATACCCCAGAAGAAGCGTATAGTATATCTTTTATTTTGGAAAGAGCCATTTCTCTGTAATAAACTCTCTTTTCCAAAGATGAGTGATTTCTCAATCAGATATATTTATTTTTTTATTACTTTGTTGTTTCAGCAACATTAAATTTAAAAACTGTAATTTTGAGTTAAAATATATATTTATAATTTTAATAAATGACAAATTAAAAAGGCATGAACATTTTTTTTGTATTGAAAAAATATCGAACCGTGACACCAAAGTATCGAACCGAACCGTGAATTTTGTGTATCGTTGCACCCCTAGTTAAAGTATGTCCTATTATAGGCCAAACTCGAAACTTCCGTTTTTATCAAAAATTTTAAAGAAAGCCGTCTTTCTCCAAATACAGGCTTACTTAGTTGCAAATAATATTACTGACAAATACCAGTCTGACTTTAAGCCACACCATAGCACTGAAATGGCCCTGCTAAGAGTCTATAATGATCTTCTTGTATTTGCTGACTCTAGTCGCCCTGCCGTTTTAGTTTTATTGGATCTGTCTTCACCCTTTCACATGGTTGATCATAATATACTCTTGAGGAGGCTAGAGCATGTTGTAGGCATCAAGGGTTCTGCCCTTAACTGGTTTAATTCTTACCTCACAGATAGATCCTTCTCTGTTGTGATGGGAGGATACTCTTCCTCTGTTGCCCCTCTCTGTTGTGGTGTGCCCCAGGGGTCTGTATTGGGCCCTCTATTATTCTCTTTGTGTATGCTACCCTTGGGCTCCATATTTGAAAAATACAATATTTCTTATCACTTTTACGCAGATGACATTCAAATCTATCATCAACTGACTGATGATTTGTCAGCATCATTGAACTCCCTGTACGATTGCCTGAGAGAGGTTAAAGATTGGCTGTCAGATAATTCTCTCATTTTAAATGAGAAAAAAACTGAAGTTATGGTGTTCGACAGCCATATTCCTCGAGACCAGCTTGTTGCCCTGCTGGGGCCCCTAGCTAACTGTCTCTCTGATTCTATGCGTAACCTGGGTTTCTATTTGGATAGCTCCTTTAAGCTTGATAAGCAAGTATCATCTGTAGTTAAATCTGTTTTTTTGTTTTGTTTTGTTTTGTTTTTTTTTTCCAACTGCGCCAGATTTCTAAAGCTAAGCATTATATACCACACAGGGACCTGGAAAAAACTTATCCACGCTTTTGTGACCTCCAGGTTAGATTACTGTAATTCTCTCTACTGTTCTCTCTTCAAAGGCTGCGACTCGTTCAGAATGCTGCGGCTCGCCTTCTTACTGGAACTAGAAAATTTGACCCTATTACTCCGGGTCTTGTTGATCTACACTGCTTACCAATCAAATATCGCGTTGAGTTTAAAATCGTGCTACTCACTTTTAAAATCCTGAATATCATTGCGCCCGGCTACCTCACTGACCTCCTCAATCTGTACACTCCTTGTCGTGCATTAAGATCAGCAGGTCAATTACTCCTGGCCCAACCTAAGTTTAGACTGAAGACCATAGGCGATCGTGCCTTTGCTTCAGCTGAACAAAACCTTTGGAATAGCCTCCCTGCTTCTATTCGAGCCTTGGACTCTATCCAATCCTTTAAATCAAGATTAAAAGCATATCTATTTGACTTGGCTTTCCTGACCAGTTAATACCCTTTTAAATCTTTTAAATTTTACACTTTTAAATCTTTTAAGTTTTATTAAATTTATTATTTTATTATTAATTTTACTGCTGTTTTTGTCTTCTTAGCGGATTTTGTATTTATCTAACTCTTCTGGTCTGTTAGTGCCTCTATGCTGTCTGTGCTTGTGCCCGATTTGTACCCTGTTATTGACTTATGCTGACTCTCCATATTACTGTGAAGCACTTTGGTGTGCCTTCGGGTTTTTAAATGTGCTATATAAATAAAATTGTATTGTACTAACAACATGTTCCAATTAGGAAGATAACATTAGATTACTGTTCAGTAAAGATGTGAAAAGTACAACAGGTTTGTTTTGGGGTTTTTTGTTTTTGTTTGATTGCATTTGGCCACAACTTTGGCTTGGAGGAAAATCTGATCATGTTTTATCAGTGCTCAGTTCAAAAACAAACTTTATTGAAGCTGTAGTGCCTATCATCTCCCATCAAAAGCACTTTGGGTTGTAATTTGTAAGCAGATTTCTCTCTAGTTGCTCCCTACTATAGATCTGCCTTTAAATTCAGATATTTTAAAAAAGAATATTAAAGATTTTAATGCCTTTGTCCATGCAAGAGGTCTGTTATACAGCGGGGGAAATATTAATTTGATCCCCTGCTTGAATTTGTTAGCTGGCTCACTTAGAAACTGCATAAAAGTTCTGAAATGATTTACATGTAGATGAGTGAAATGAATATTTGATCTCAAAGTATAGTTTGACAGTAGTAAGATGTGTCTTTGTAGTTTGTCACCATGTTTGCACTGTTGTTTGGTCTTGCTCATGATGGTGGACAGGTTTAAATTGAAGTAACTGGACAGGTTTGCTTGATACACATAATGAGTTGAATGAGATCAGGAGTAATTATTTGTCATCTCTGTGCCACACAGCCTATCTGTGGGATCCGGGTTTTATGGGATAGTCTATAACTTGAAAAATTGAATAGGTTTTTTTTTCCTGGTTTCTCTCCATTACATTGGAACTACCATAAAAATTAGCAACTGTTCATTTCTTTGTAAGTGAGCAAACTTGCTGGATCTTGTTGCAGCCTTAGCCGAGTATCAAAATAACTTGAAGCAAATGGGAAGCTCTGAGTGTCTTCCAAGGTTTTCACATGCTAAAATAATTTTCTTTTGAGACAAGCTTTTTCTTTTGAAAGTTTGTAAAAAGGCTTGAATGTTCTGTCTTTTTAGCCCTACGCCATCTCTCCAGAGGGTCCAACTCATCAGGAGTCCACCCTTCCTGCACCCAGTGTTGGCGAGGAGAAAGAAGTAGAAAGGTCTGCTCATAGATCATCGTTTTTCCCTTGTTCTTCGTGAGTCTTGTGTAGCGTAGATATTCATATTTTTCTCTGTTCAGGTTTCTGATGCCTCCCCCGCCACCTCCCTGCGTGGCTCCTGCCGCTGTTGCACGCAAAAGGCCAAGAGATGCCGTGACGGATGATCCAGCGAGTCTGCCCAGCAGCACCGCGTCATTGGGTATGCTGTTCTTTATTTCCTAATACTCTGAGAGCCTGAGTACTCAGATATTTCTTCTGTGGTGTTGTCTGTTACATGAAATGGCATCTCCCCCCCGTGGAGCAATGGGGGAGGAGTGGAGACCTGTGTGAAACCTTCCGCTGGTGAAACTCACTAACATGCTCTTCTTGTATATGTTTTTTGTCTTTCCCTTGTTTTCTCTCTCAACATGTGTCCCTGGACCTGCCTGTTATGGATGTGTGATCTGCTGCCGTTTCATTTGATATCTCCCCCCCCCTGGCTGTGGATCAAACGAACTCAAAAACCACCGCTAATATGGGGCTCCTCAATGGGTTTCCTTTTTGTTTTCTTCTCCTGCTTTGTCTACCCCCCTTCTCTTTTCTCTTTTTCTCTTGCTCATATCTCCCACCTTTCTTCTACTTCTCTCTCTCTCTCCATTTTTCTTTTTTCCCTTTATTGTGCTCTTGCAGGTGTTCAAGACGAGGTGTGCGAGAAGAAGCCTAAAGTGTTCACTGATACATCAGGGTTAGTGCCCTACGGAGGGGATTCCTCCGATGAAGAGGAGGAGAGGAGCCGTAGCAGTAAGACAGATAACTCATAACCTCTGCCCCGTCCCATCCCCACTGTCCAGGACATTCATAGACCACATTCAGTAGATCAGCAAGTTTCACAAACTCAAACCGCATCAAAGGAAAAGTCCACCCTTGTATCATACACTGTTCTGGCATGTTACACCACATTTACTACAAAGACAAATATATTTGCTGACAACTGCCTTCGCACAAAGCAGGGGAGAGTCCTTTTTATTCTTCCGTTTTTCAGAACAGATGCATTTTTAATTTTAAGCTCTGTCAGGATCTTGGAGACAGTTCTTTGAAAGTTAGTGTACCCCTTTTACTATTGACATACCTTTTAGATCAGGTAGCCAACCTTCAAAGCCCATCGGTCTTCATACAGCATTCGTAACATGCTTTAAAAAAAGGACACATGTGGAAATAGGTTATTTTTGGGGAGGGGGAGTAAAGTAAGGGGGGGGGGGGGAATTCAAACTTTCTGCTGCCTATGTAGAAAATGTAAATATAGAAGTCTAGATGCGAACTATTTCAGCGTCAATGTGGATTTATGTTAAAATGTCACACCTCTTTGGGCTACATTTGTGGGTTTTTTATTTTCATTTTATTTTTTTTATGAAATAGTGATCTGATTGCAAATTCAAACACATCATCATTAGCCACTTTATACAGTGTGTGGAAGTATTCTGGGTGGACTTTCCTTCTACATATGTGAATATAGTTGTATTATAATTTCAATTGGGTTTTTTTCCCCCTTTAATTTTTTTTCTCAAATGCATTTTTTTTTTTTTTTTTGGTGGGAGCGCAAAGAAAAGACAGCTCCTTATTTCCCCCTTTGGACTTAAACACTCAAGTCTGCTGCAGTCACAGGTGGTTTAAATATTGTACAATTTAGTGAAACCTTTTCTTATCTTGGAAAATGGTGTATGCCTGTTCCCATGGAATACTATAATAAAAACATTTGAAAGCAGTGTGTTGTCTTTAGTGAGAAAGTTCAGTTTTTAATGGAGATTGGCGTTACAAACATTGGTTTTGTTCGATGTCACCGAGCACTTTGGTAAGTATTAAAGTCGATAATTGTTTTGTCCTTGTTGCCTGGGTTTTTATTTCTTCTTGATACTTCTGATGTCAGATGAATGTGTATTCAGGAGCTTCTATGCTGTTGTGTACAGTAAGCGCTCCCGGGTTGTCCAGGCTAAAGCAGGGGTGGACGTAATTTTGGAAGTGACAGTGGAAGGTGTGCAGATGTTGTTCCAGATTTACGTTAAAGAAAGACAGAGTCCCTCTGTCGTAGTCGAGTGCCACTCCAATCCGTACGGGGTTCACAGTGATCCTCAAGTCAGGACTCCAGCCGTTGTGCAGAAACTCGTATTTATGCCTAACAAAGGGAGAAGCATTATTATTGAGTGTGTCAAAAAGCAATTTTATTCATACTGTTGATGATTTTCCCGCTCTGTCAGCCATTAGGAAAGCAGATGCTGAATAATGAGCCAACAGCAGGATTTCAAATGGCTGCAGCTTAAAGAAAATGAAAAATGTGCTTGTTAAATTGTGCGTAGGCAGAATCAACAAGAAGATGCCCACAATGGGAGCCATATTCAGGGCTCGTGTGATATGCTGCTGCGAATGACTCGCTAAATGTGATAATTCATCTGTCCTGCTTTGTTCCAAGAAGAGTTGCCATAGAAACTATTATAAAGTAACAGATATTCAGCTGTGGGCTTTTCTCCCTTCAATGGGCTTAGTTTCACACAGAACGGATGCACTTTTTTTTTTCTTTTTTTTTTTTTTTTGCTTAGGAAAGGGAAAATTTCTGAATGCTAAAAATAAAGTCTTGGCCCAGTTTCTGAGAACTGCAATAGTAGGCCCTCAGAGGATCCGCATGTTAATTCTGCTATCAGATTGGTGGAAAAGTCTGCATCTATTAGGTCTGTGGAGTCCTGTGAAAATGTCTGCTTCTTTTCAGGGAACAAGTATATTTTAAGAAAAATGACTGAGCAGAAAACCAAAGCTACTACAGCACTTGTCTTGAAAACACGCAGACGCTGTTCAAACTGAGATGATTAATATGAAATATATGGGGACTTTGTTACAGTAATCGGATACAAGTATTTTGCGGTTCAGCAGTTATGCTTTTGTATATTTGCTAAACCGTTGTTCACAGGCATAGTTTACCTATAGGATCCCTGGTGTGCAGTTATTTTGGAGGAGTACTAATGTGTAAAGAGTACTGACAGGACATCACAGGGTGTTCAGCAGTGAAGCTGATGAAAGAACCCTGGCTGGTACTGACTGCTACCTGGATGGACTCAGGATGTGTCTCATACACCACGAGGTACTGTTGGCCCCAAGATACGAGTTCCTCTCTGTGTCCTCATAGGCAACTCCGATCCGGAACTCTGTCCCATCATCCACCTCAACTTCCCAGTAATGCCTTCCTCGCACTGGAATCAGATCCCCAAGGACAGCTACACATCTGTAAAGACACTGACATTTAAACATCTGCAAGTGTATAGAGTCATCTTTATAAGTCAAGGTTCCCATTATTCGCACCTGGTAAAGGTGTTGTCATCTAAGGCCATGGCACTTATGGGAAGTTCTTCATCTCCATAAAAGATTGTGAAGCCATCTTCAGAGATGGACAGGCAAGGATGGGCAGTGTCCTCCAGGAGATAGAAAAACGTACCTGCACAGGTAAATGGGTGTTTGATTGCAAAGACTGCCTGAATCCATGTATGTAGTAAGAAGGTATATTTATTTAAGCTACGGCTTAAACACAGGACATCAGATTGATTTATTCTAATCGTGCAACCTCTGTTTCTACAAGGCTAACAATGAATAAACTTATATGCTCTTTCTAAGCGAAAGGAGTCTCAAACATGATGGGGATGATCGACAAGTAGATGCTTAAAGTTACAGACAGACATAACTGTTCTGCTTTAAACGATAAGGTCCATACCGCCTATGAGTGAGCCAAAAGCATAATGAAAACGCTGATCCCAGTTGTTTCTCACCTGTCGTGGTGATAGTAATTGGTTCACTCCTGTCACTGGGCCCTCCGATGTTGACCGCTCTCACAGAGATGAGGTAACGTTGTCCTGGCTGCAGCTGGATCAGACACTGACAGGTGGGCACTGCTACAATAGACCTGGGGTTGTAATTGAGACATGAGGGTCACGCGTCTTCCTTTAAATATATAGTAAATGCAGAACACTGATCACTTTGTGAACTGTATTGTATTTTGTATGGTTACCAAAACATAAATCACTGAAAGATCACCTTGAAATTCTGGTGGTTAAACAGAAACTTATATTTGTATATACTCATAATTGAACATTTTCTTTAAGTCTACCTTGAAAAAAAATTCATAATAAAAAGATAGTTTACTGCACAGATAAATGTTTAAAGTGTTCTCCAGAGCGACTGGATAAGAAATGAAAATGACCCCAAATGTGGGCACAGCATTCTAGCTGAGGCCAACAGCACTGCAAGGGCTGAAGCTAAGAATAGATTTTCTAGGACAGAGTGCATCTTGATTCAGCAGCTCTATATCCATGGGACCTCAAAAAAACAAAACTTCCCAGGCAAGCACTAACACCAGCTTGTTTATTTTGAAGCAAAAGCCTTATCAAAGGAAAAAGCCAGTGGAGCCTAATATCACGGAGTACTGCGTCTTTGAAGCTCTGCGTTTCCAGCGAAGCGCTTCTATTTTTACCGAGCTATTTTAACTTTAACTCTAGGCGCGGCCTTTTCAAAGTGACAGATTTCAAGGAGAGGGCACGGTTAAATTTTGAGCTTGCCAAATCGGTCTCGTTAATAACACCTCTTACTCGGTAATGCTGCTCTCTGTGCCGTCTGCACCCATCTCCCTGAGCTCCACCGTGTAGGAGTCTACGGGGTTGGTGTTTCCTGACTCCCAGCGGATCAGAGCAGCCTCTGGACAGCTACTGCACTCCCTCTGCTTAATCACTGGAGGTGATGGCACTAGGGGAGAGAGGATTTAGACTTTTATTCCCACCAACACACCACTTTGGAGTGATTGCAAAGCTGAGGAAAGTGGCAGAACTATTATTATTTTAAACTGCCACAAGTTTAAGAACTCCTCACATAGTTGGAGTGTGACATTTGTTACCCGTCATGTATAAGGCCTTCTCACTGGCTGGGCTGATGCCTGTGGTATTGGTAGCAGTCACCCAGAGCTCGTACTGAGCATTGGGCAGCAAATCTGCAACAGTGCAGTGCGTCTCCTTCAACGTTACCTTGCTCACTTAAATAAAAAACAAAAAGATGAGCACACCTTTAGATTGCAATATTTTCAGGGAGATCAGTAGATACAAGTTGAGCAGCAGATGGTGACATTATCATGCAGTGCACATCTGCAGGGAGCGTCTCTGGTTTATACCCTGCGGTGTGAAGGTGCTGTCTGCTGGTGTATCCTCCAGCACCGGCCTGTAGTAAAGCTCGTAGTACTCCACTGTGTCATCAGAGAACAAGCTCCAGCACACGCGCAGGGATGTCTGAGTGGCAGAGTTGGGCATCTGGGGATTGATTACTGGGGCAGATGGAGCTGGGGGTTGTTTGATAGAGATTCACTGTAAATTCAGCACAGTTATCAAGAAGTCTTTTTAAAGTACAAAAATCTAAATGTTAAGACAGCTCTGTTCTGGTTGAAGCTCAACACTGACACCTCTGTGTGATTCCTATTATTAGGATTCTCATTTTCAGTGACGCAAGACACGGCGTGTTGCTAGATTTGTATTTTTCAAGTGACAGAGAAGGAGGCGGAAAGTGAACCAGAGGAGGCTATTTGTAGATTCAGACCTGGAACAACGTTGATCGAGTCCATCATGGTTTTGACATCCGACAGGTCAGCGAGCGGTGTGTTGAATTCAAGACATGTAGACAGCGTGAGGTCAACCTCGTCTTTGGCAAACTCCTCGATTCTAGTGTGGTACAGAACAAAAAAAAGCCCTGATTTTAAAAAACGTGCAGTGCGTTATCAGGCTAATGTTCAAAATTTGACCATAAAATAAATACTTTACGTGCTTTTCATCAAGCATGCAAGCATGTTTTGTACAGTGGATGGAGTTTGTTCAGCAGAGTTGTGTCTGTGGGTTGTGCCCATGAATGAATATGAATGATTGAAGTCTGAAGAAACAAGACATATTGTCAGTTTAACAGCATTTGTCGCAAGTCAGCCAACACAACCATATTGAGATGCCGTCCCACAGCAGCGTGTGACCAAGCTGGTGACCAGCATGAGGAGGAGGTGCCAGGCTGTTGTGGCTGTGTGTGGATCTTCCACGTGCTACTCAGGGCCCTGTTTGTTAAATGAATAAATTGTTTCTTCAGACTTTAATCATCCAGTCCAATAAACTACGCCAAACCAGAGTCAGTAGCAGAATAAGCTGACTGGTATTGGAAGAGGAAATTTGACAAGTGTTTCACGGGCGCGACCCACATACTCAACTCTGCTGCTCAGCCCACAAATGCATTTTCCCTAATAAATGTGGCTACATTTAAGGGGAAATAAACAGGCTTTCCAACGTATAGGTCTATTGGCAGGAAGCAACCTTACAAAAATAAATAAATAAAATAATTGACCAAATACAAATTTCTTTACTTTTTGTGCTAGGTTCAAGGTTCAAGGTTCTTTTTTTGTTTTTATTTGCTAAGTTCAGTAAGTGGACCTTCAACTGGGATTTTAAAATATATCAAGTTAAATAAAACTAAAGTCTGAAACTAAAGGGAAGACAAATCTCACATGTTATTGATGCTCGATCTCTTAATATCACACCTGCAGTGTCACACTGTGCAGACTCACTGTGCAGCCTCATGCTTACCTTTTAATTGTGGGCATAACTGTCTGTCAATAAAATCCAAAGAAATAATTTCAATAGCAAAATAAATAAATGAATAAATGCTAATCAATGCTTCATATCCACAATTGCATTAGCTGGCCATGTTTTATTTATTTATTTATTTTTGGGGCCATCTGCAAATATGATCCAGTGGAGTCATTTATCACCTTCAAAAGAAGCCTCTTGTCCTGGCTGCGGTAGACCTCCTGCGCTGTCTCGATGAGCTCCTTGGAGGCATCGAGTGCCTGACCACAGGCCAGCAGCTGACCGTACAGGGCTTCCAGCTTACTCTTCTTCTCCTCCTCCAACCTTGCCGCGCTCTCATCCTGTCGCTGAGACAGTGTCTGCAGCACGTCATTGTAGTGCTGCTCCAAGTGCTGCTCTTGACGGCCAAAATTCTCCTGTACGTGCAATAATATGAGAGAGTTAGAGTGTAACACATTTGTTTTACAGGAAAGAACAAATTAAAAAAACAACAATTTGATGTAATAAAATGGGCTTGTGATGACTTTATTACTGTCTATGAGTAAAAAAAAAAGGAAAAAAGCATCTCTGCATATTCATATGATAATAAAACAGTAAAGTTATGTCAAAACAAAGGAGATCAGACTAGACGTTTGAGTAGTACCTCCACTGTAAGGAAGATCTCTTCCAGATGACCAGCAAAGCTCTCCATCTCTGCAACCTTCTCTTGCAGCTGATCGCGAATCAAGATGATCTCCCCCTGAAAGCAGTCATGACGCAAGCTTGAGCTCTTTTCACATTTAATTCAAACCTGCAACACAGACTACAATGAGGGGTAACAGTTAAGAGTTTATGTTGCTGTTTACTATGAGTGTATCTTAATCAGATGTTTCCCCTCACTCAGCTATTCATTTTACTCTTCTGTATTGTGTTGGCATTCTCTCAGAGAAGTGATTAAATGCAATGAGACGACTGTGGCTGAACAGAGGTAGTTAGTGTCCTCACCTCAGTTTCTCCCTCCTTAAAAGCATCCTCCTCACCATCACTTCCATCTTCTGCTGCAGTGGGAGATGGAGGTGAGCCTACATTGTAGGTCTCCATAGCAGTAGACTCTCTGCTTAACTCCTGGAGCTCGGCTTCTTCTGCAATTACACCCAGCCTGCCTCCTCTGATCTCATACAAGTCCATGATGACAAGGACTCAGGCGAGGACTGAGGCTTAAGTAGTGTCCTGAAACTGCATCGGAGGAGAATTTAACAAAGCAGAACTGCTATAGTGAGCAAGCAGCTGATAACAAATTTACCTGAAAATTTAAGGGAGCCGTTTGGTTCTTAGACAGCCTTTTCAGGCCAGCAGCAGTATCCGGCAGGACAGCAGTGACAGAAATAGATGGGACTGTGTTTGCTCACATTTCACAGGCATGCCAAACATCTACACAGGAAGTTCGTTATTAATGAAATAGATTCATTAAACGTGGTCGAAAGTCTGCAGAGGTCTGAGATATGCTGACATTGTAAAGGAACAACAACTAAAAGTTAAATGCTTTAATTTTTAGGATTTGGAAATCCCCGAACATGTGATTTAAAGGTCAAAGTTAAAGGCAGTACCAGAGGCTTATGGTGCATTCAAGGTTCCTCGTAAACTTTAGTTTAAGACATATCAAACGCATTGGATTAGAAATTTCTGTAATGGGACCCGCCTGCTCTTAGTGACCCAGTCTAGGTTTTTCGTGGTTACCATTTTTTGTCAAAACAGCGTATTCTTTAAAAGGTAGATATCTGTGTTAGTAAAACCGTTAGCTCATATTGACCGATAACTTCCGGGGCTGGTGAAGGCAACTGACGTCACACAAATGGCGGACGTTGTAAACAGAGCCAGCAGCTTCTCGGCCAGGGTGAAATATCTCTTTTTAAGATGAACAGCATAGAGTGTGAGCGGCTAGACAGTCTGGAGGGGTGGGTGGCCGTTAAAAGCAACATATTTGAGGAAGATGAGGCCTTTAAACTGGGCTTCATCGTACAGTGGAACGTCATCGAGTGTAAGTTCGCCGTCACCTGCCATAACCGGACGTTACAGCGGCAGAAGCGCAAATCCGAGCCTGCCGCCGACGACCCTCAGATGAGCTGGGCAGGACTCTTCTCCGTCAGCGATCTGAAGCACGTCCACCAGCAGTTCACCTGCGTGGCCGACGTCCTGGGAGGCTGCTTCCCGGATTTGACGGAGTTTGAAGAGGGCAACATTTGGGACTTGCTCTTCCTGAATAGGAGATCAGGTCCAGACAATGACGAGGAGAGGGACTATGACACCCCGTGTAGGAAACTCGAGAAGTATTTCAGCACCGCTATTGACCTCTGCGGACGGAAGATCGTTCTCGACACTTTGTTCGCACAGGATGACCGAGATGTCGAGGAGTACTTTGAGAATTTACAGGAGTTCAAAAAGAAAAGCTTGCAGGAGGAGATGTCAAGGGCCAAGGGTCACCTGAGACAGGTGAGGCGTAGAGGTGGGCGGATCGATCTAATATCGATACCAACGCGATAGGACTGAGACTGTTTTTGTTCCCTAAGTGCAGTATGCCCACTGGATTTTGTTAAATAAATGTGTTTTAGAGGCAGGCACATTTACATTCCAGGTCTCCAGAAAATCTGTTTCCAAACACCTTGTGTTAATTAATTAATGTGGAAAGTAAAAATCACAGTGATTTAGTGGTCATTAAAATGTGTTCAGAATGTGTAAATTAATGATGAATCAATCAGTAATCATGGCACACTGCTCTCCCCTTTGTAATCTACATTTTATAGGGCAAAAGTATTGGCATCGGTATCAGCAACACTGGCCCTGTATCTGTTTGGTGCCCCATCTATGATAGAAGTCTTACAACACCTTAGAAACATGAGTCCCTGAAGTCTGAAGTCTGAGAAAGACTGCATGCTCTCTAATCCCAAGAAGTTTAAAGGTCTAGTCTGCCATATTAGCACCTCTAAGTGGTGGTGTGAGCCTAAATCAGGTCTACCATGACACAGCAAACCACAGCTGCTGTTCCAGCCAAGGCTCTAGATGTTGCAACACCACCAGCACCGGTCTTTGTTTGCTGCTTTAACCTAGCTCTGTTTAGTTTGTTTCACATGCAAATGGAAGTAAAAGCAGTCAAATGACAGCCAATAGACCAATGAAGCATTTGAAGAGCATAATACGTCAGCTTGACATCAAAACAGAAATCTAGTTCCATTCGAGATCCACTGGAGATCGCTGGAATGCATGCCTCCAAGCTTATCATGTCCTTTTATCAAAATAATGTGGTCTGAGTTATGGTAGCTGAGTTTTTACATGCCCACACTGTACCTGTTTCCACAGACATCATGATGTAGCTCGCTGAGCTGAAAATGTGCTTGTTGTGCTGGTTTGTTTCCTTACACAGTTGTAAGGTTCTGATCAAGAATTGGTCACAGAAACAACGAGCAAGTGGACCTGTAAGAAAAACTGTTGATGGCACCGCTACGAGTAGAATAAATGTATCAGAATCTGTACTCGGTGCCGGTATTATGTCTACATAAACCACTGTTACGGTTCTGCTGTAAATGATACCTTTATGACATCCTATCCAGCTTTTGCTTATGCTGTCTCAGATGCAGGTTTGTGGTGCTGTGTTGATTGTTTTTAATGGCTAAAGCAAACATTGTTCCCTTTGTATGCTGGAAGATGTCAGGGCATAGATAACACTTGATTTTCCAACTATTTACATATTTTGAATCCAAGCCATTTAACATTTTCTTAACCAAGATCTCACTCTCCAAAAAAAAAAAGTCTCAGTTCCAAATATTTCATCACTCTCACATAAAATGTTTTTTAATACCTGAATTTGTTTGACTTCAGCGGTCAACACCGCAGAACCAGGTCCAAGAATCCCCGTGGTGTTCAACCACTAACCTCATCTTGAAGTGTCTTCACAAGTCTACCTTCAGCCCACCCAAGTTGTATTCTGAAAGGCCTAGTTATCGACTCTTGTGTTAGCTGGCACGGATTGGATTGGTTCATTCTGAGTATGAAAAGTCATATAGAGCAAAACTAAGCTGTGTGCTCAGGGTAAACCCAGATCATGGTGTTTATGTTTTTTTTTGTCTCCACAGCTGCTACAAAGTCACAGCGGTGCTGACAGGATGGTCATGCTGCTCAGCATCTACGAGGAAGAAGACGAGGCCTACCAGGACCTGGCGACTGTCGCCACGACTTTCTTCCAGTACCTGCTTCAGCCTTTCAGGGACATGAGAGAGCTGGCCTGCCTTTACAAGATGGACATCCTTGTAAATACACACGTTGTCAGAATGTTGTACACGATTATATGCAGGGGATGTACTTAGTGTTAATATCAGAAATTTAAGATTTTGATGAAAATAAAAAAAGGGAGGATTTTACAATACTGTGCAAAAGTCTTGAGCCACCCCCTCATTTCTTTATATTTTGCTAGGAAAATGTGAAATATTGCAGTGATTTATCAAAACATATAAACATAGCTAAAATATACAGTATGTGAGGCAAAAACAGAGATTGACTTTTAAGCTTGTTAGAATTGTACAAAGTTTCTTCAACACAGCCTGAACAATCTCGTAATTTCTTTAAGTAGTCTTCAGGAATAATTCTCCAGGCTTCTTTAAGGACATTCAAAACTTTTCTTTGGATGTTTGCTGCCTTTTGTTCTGTTATCTGTCAAGCTGATCCCGCACTGCTTCAGTAAAGTTGAGGTCCAGGCTCTGGGGAGGCCAGTCTGTGACTGATGGTGTTTTATTATGTGTTTCTCTATCCAGGTATACTTTTACTGCACTCACAGTTTGTTTGGGATCATTGTTATGATGAGAAATGAAGGCGTTGCCAATTAGGTGCTTTCTTGATAACATGGACCAAAATGTGATGGTACTTTTCTGTGTTCATAATTCCAGCAGTTTTGACAACGCCTCTGAATGAAACGTAGCCCCAAACCACGATGGAGCCTCCACCGTGTTTTATAGATGGCTGTAAACACTCACTGACAGTGATTTGAACCAAAAATGTCAAATTTGGGTTCATCACTCCATAAGATCTGTTGTCAGTGATTTGTCAGTCTAGTTCTTATGTAGTTTGGCACACCTCAGCCTTTTCTCCCTGTTTCCCTTCCTTAAGAATCGCTTCTTTACTTCGTTGACCAGTAGATGGATCAACTAAAACATCACAAGGATCTCTCAGGTCCTGTGTCAGGACTTTGCTGGATGTATTCCTGTTTCTTAAAGACATGACTTCCACATGCTGTTTACCTGCTGTAGACAGATTTTAGACCTGCCACTTCTTCTTTTGTCCTCCACTTACCCAGTCTTTTTAAGGACACACTGTACATGATGCTGAGCTGCTGCTAAGTCTTCAGCTAATAGCACAATGAATAAAATGTTTTTTTACTAAGTTGTCTCTTCTGTGTAAACACTGTTCCATGCTTCAGTAATTCATGTGGCATTGTTAGGTGTCTTCTCTAAGTCTGACTCCTTGGAAGCACATAAAGAAAGAGAGTTGGCTCAAGACTTTTGCACAGCACTGACCGATACGTCCTCTAGTGATCACATAAAGGTCTCTTTCACTCTTAACTGGTTCATTTGTTATTGCTGAGCCACACACAGCACTCATGAATAGACTGACCTGTTGCATCACTATGTCCAGTGTGGTTCTCAAACTCTGTGATGTAGGTTAAAGAACATTATTTTTTAAAGGGAATTTTTAGCCTTTATTTTGATAGGACAGTAAAGAGTATCAGGAAATTAGGGAGAAAGCAAGGGGAATGACATGTAAAAAGTGAGCGTGGTGTAGGGAAAATATTTATGTCCACTTAGAGGGAAAAGAGAGGTCAGAATTTGTTTTTACACTCATCCAAATATGAATAAAGCTCCCATGAATGCACAGTTAATACATACTTCTTACGGACAGGTAAGCCCTTGAGTAAAGACCGTTTTGCTTGCTGTGGTTGTCTGCAGAAGTCTTTGGAGTTTGAGGAACTGGGTCCTAAGAGAATTGCAGCTCTGGAAAAGGAGGCGGAGGAGTGGAGGAAAAAAGCAGAGGATGCAGTCGCCTCGATTCAGGACATCACTGTCACCTACTTTGCACAGACTTCAAAGGCTCTGGCTGGTATAAGTTGCTGTGTTTATATCTGCGTGGATGTTTCGGTTAATTATGAAATGTGTAAATGATCAAAACCTCCAAAAAGATTGTTTTCAGAGGAAATGGTTTTAAAAGAAAAGCCTCCATGATTACGCTATGGGATTCATTTCACACTTGTAAGGAAAAAATTATAACCTTTATATATACACGACAGCTCCTTGTGCACATTTCCAGGTATGGTGAAACAGATGGAGGAGGATAAGTGTCGTTTTGGACCCGCTGCCTGGGCGTCAGCGGCTCCCAGGCTGGAAAAACTCCGTTTCCTATTGGCCAAAGAAACCCTGCAGCACATGAGAGCCACCGAGATGTGCCTCAGCCGCAAGAAAGACAGCATCAAGGAGAGGGTGCGTGTCCATTTTATCTTTCGTTCTTTCTTGTTTTCCATTAGTATCAGCTGCTTTTCCAGTGGTTCTGTAATGACTCAGCACATTCGGTAACATCTTACTAGAGTGTGGTGCAGTTGTAAGACTTTAGTTATCATTCATGTCTTTATTTCCGTGCCAAGGCCAACGCTGCTTTTGTAGTGGTTGTAAGTCAGTAGAGATGTGACACGGTGCCTACTCGCTCTCATGTATCATTCACTCGGTACTCCAGTCTGATGTGAGTCTGTGGCTGCTCTGTTCCTTTTGATCTATTTATAAAGGTTCTCTGAAAACATAGAGAATCCCCTCAATACACCCCCATCCCGATCACAAAAAAAACCCTCCACACATGAATAAGTGAGTGTGTCTGGGTGCATATATGCATACTCAAAATGTGCCAGCTACACACAAATGTGTGACTGCACCGGGAGGATGTTTCTCATGTCAGGATCACGGCATTTTTCGGGATGGTACGGCACCGGATCACTTGCTGCTTCACGGGGGTCATGCTGTGCGTTTGAGCTCTTGAAAAGAGCAAGGAGAACAACCGCAACACCTTTACCTTCACACGGCTGCATTCCCATCCCATTAAGCTTTTTAAATAATAAAAAAAAAGTCAGGTTTGAGGACGCTGGCGTCATCCGTCACTGTGAAATCAACCCGAGCCTTTACATCTGCAGCTGTGTGCGAGTGTTCATAACGAGATCAGCGAGCTACACCTACGCAAACTCTTGCGCTGGTGGCAACACAGCTCGGTGACTCTTTAGAGCGTGCCAGTATGCCTGCGGGTATCCCAGATGTTTGCGTGAGTGTACCGCTTCAGTCTCTGTGGCAGCTGTGTCATATTCCAGCAGTGTGTGTATTTGTGTTCGACATAATTAAGAGCATTTTAAGGCTGTATTTTGAATGCTTTGAATGCAAAAGCTCATGCATGGCACATGCTGCAGGTAGCTGCTGGTTTCAGCTCATTTCATCACAGCATGAAAGCTTGCAGAGATTAAACTGTCTTCAGACAGGCAGTTCATCACAAATGCTTAATTTTTTATGTCAGATTTATCTTGTGTGTGTGTGTGTGTGTGTGTGTGTGTGTGTGTGTGTGTGTGTGTGTGTGTGTGTGTGTGTGTGTGTGTGTGTGTG
>NW_024582623.1:385846-438951 GCF_018398535.1 Haplochromis burtoni
CCGGGCTTAAGCCCAGGAAGTAAACCCATTTCACAGCCTCGCATTTCCGGCCTTCTCGGTCTTCGAAGGAGGCCGCTGACGTTTTGGGACACAGTGTGTGTGTGTGTGTGTGTGTGTGTGTGTGTGTGTGTGTGTGTGTGTGCGTGCGCATTTGCCAGTAGCGTGGCTGAAAGCAAAGCCTATTTTGATCATAATGTTCAAGGACAGGTAGCGAGCTGTCAAAAAGTAGCACTTGCCTCACAAAGTATTCACTGTATGCATACAAACGACTGTTTTTTGTTTTTTTTTCCTCCCCACAAACGACCGTTATGATCCTTTCAGCGGGGCTGATGTAACATTTTTCTGTCGTTGCCTTGCAGCTGGAGAACCTCTCTGTGAGAGCCCAAGGCCAGAGGGCCGATTTAAGGTCTGCGTTTGAGGACGGCCAGAAGCAGGACACTGTGGACCAGCTGGAACTGCAGTTCTACGAAACCCAGCTAGAACTCTACGACGCCAAGTTTGAAATCCTGAAAAATGAAGAGCAGCTCCTGGTGGCTCAGATAGACACCCTGAGACGACAGATTAAAGGTATCCTCACATTTACATAGCTGTGCTGTACAGCAGATTTATTTTGGGTATATATACACGTGTTTTGCAAAAGTCTTGAGCCTCCACGGTGACAGAGTTTCTTGTTTTTGAAGCAGTCTTGAGCAACCAGGCTTTCTGAAGGTCTTCCTTCTAGGACCTGGCGTCCACATATGTGGACATCACATTTTGAGTTGTCTAGACCAAAACACTGAATTTTGCTCTACAAGGGCCTGATATCCACTTACGAGGACATTATACTGCCACTGTACTATCGAAATTTTAAACAAATATATTCATATTAGGATGCAATTTTTCTCAGAAACAAAAAACAGGTCAGAAGAATTTTTTTTACATTCATCGGGTCCCAATATGCACAAATATCAAAGAGAAATTAAAAATGCATGCCATTGAAGAGTTCGGGTTAAAGGTTTTCTTTGGTTATCGGCTGTTTTTCACTCATTTTCAGTCTGGTCCTTGTACCCGAACATTTTCAGAACTTTTTTTGTTTGTTTCTTTGTTTGCCGGCTAAGCTACTTAATTTTCTGAATGAATAATTCAATAATAATGAATAATTCCATCTTTAAAAAGGCACCTGGTAAATGGTCTGATTCTTATAGTGCTTGTCTACTCTCCCTGAGTGCTCAAACAGCTTTATACGGCATGCCTCATTGAACCTTTAACTGAGATTTAAAGGTCTTCGAGGATATTCCATGGATTTCAGATGGAAGTATACTAATAGGGCTGTTTGATATAACGATATAAAAACGTCTATTGTCTCATTTTACGCTGTCGTTTGTTTCGTGATGTAGCAAAATAAACTGTTTACAGCAATATTTTTTTCATCGTTTTGATGGTCACTGTAGTGGCTAAATTAATTTCTTAAAGTTCTTTATTTCTCTTATATTTAATATAACCACACTACGGACAGACAAGCGCCTGTTTTTAAGCCTTTTGGTTAGCAACAACTACGGTAACAGCATCGCGTGTCCGCTTGTTTATGTTCCACATAAACCTTTCACAATAAAGCTCAAGATCCTGTTGAGACTTTTCAAAATAAACTGAATCACGTGAAAGAGTATGCAGAGTATTTACGGATGAGAATTAAAAAACAGCCGCCAGGTGCTAATAAATAAACCTTAGACTCACACGTTAGAACAGGCTTTCCCCCACAGCACGCCGTGTTATAAATACTCACAAAGAAAACGGCGGCCTTTACAACTTATGTCTAAAAATGTATAGTTTCATGCATCGGTTAAAACACTCGACTCCAGCTACATGACGCGCAGCTGGAAACACTTCACGCAAGTCGAGCTGCCCGAGATTCACAGAATTGACAGAAAATGTTACATTTTTGTGATTTATATCATTATCGGGACGATAGAATTCTTATATCGGGATATGAGATTTTGGTCATATCGCACAGCCCTATATACTAATGCTAATAACGGCTTTTTGTTTTAAAAGCTCTATATTAAATACTAGCTTTACCAGCTGTGCAATTTTCCTCCAACTTCCTGAAAATGTTGCAAACCTCTGGCACATTGGTATTTTTCCTTATTTCATTTGGTGAACTGGCCCTTAAAAAAGCGTGCCGCTTGTTTTTATGCATGAAGTGTTTATAATCGTCCTTGATTGTGTGTCTCTAATATTTCTCTCACCTGTTTGAGTCCAATATTCTAAACGCATCTTATGATATATCCCAACACTACAATTCCCACAGCGCTGATTCAGCACCCTTCAGACTCTGTGTCAGTTATGATTAAAATGACACATTACACAATGCCCCCCTCCCCGCTGCATTATAATGTGTTGGATTGTCAGGCAGTGTGTTGTGGAAAAGAGGTGCCTTCTGGGAAATGCTGTATTTTGTTCGTGTAAATGTTTCTCTAATTGTTCCTCGCGGGAGGGGGCATGTTTGCTTCCAAGGTGTTCGCGTGTGCATCTTGCTGTCTGTGTCTGTGGTGACTTTGGCTGTGGGCATATTTACCTTTACAGCTCTCAGGTGTAGTTTCCTAGCTAAGAAACAGCAGCGCGCCCTCTGTCATTTGTTATTCGTGAACATAAAGTTGGAGGACTGAGGAAGATATGATGTTCTGTAAATAAGGAGAAAGCTACTGCAATGCAAATACTGCAATTAGTGCAGTTGCTAAGGAGACCCAGAACGTTTCATAAGCAGCTGAGGAGATGCTTTTATAATTTAGCAGTAATTTTACCAACGTTAAGCCGCTTACTCTTAATCAGATGTAAGTTTGCTACCTAAACAGGAAGTAAACAGATTTCTTAACTTCACGTAAGCTGCATAACTACAGTTGGCACAAAAGTAACCTTGGCACTACCTGTGACAACTACCTGTGCTGCTCGTGAGCAGTGGGCATGACACTGGTTATTTAGGTTGTCTGATGGGATGCGACAGCTGACGTACAGCTGGAGAGGATGCCATATAAACAGAAGACATGTAGGAGTGACTGGGCTGCGTTTGTGTTTCAGAGCTGAAGGAGGAGGTGGTGTACTACGATGTGTGCGAGGATCCGGAGGAGCTGCAGAGCATGGTCCACACAGGTATTCATCAAGCAGACCCTCCAGCTGTCAGTCAGCTCAAAAGACGCCTACAGACCCTGGAAACCAAGAGGGGCAACATCTGTGCCCGCCGAGCTTACCTGCGTAACAAAAAGGTGTGTGCGAGTGCTGCTGACATGAAATCATTTCATATTCTGTGGTCCTTTCAAGCGTTTTGGGGGTTTTTTGTCCAAGGAAAAATGTATCGATCCTTCAAAGGCACATCTCCGCCTGCCTTGTGTGCCAAATGCTGGGTTTTTAAAATGTTTTTACTACATTGGTTTATTTTTAGCTGACATAGTAATTGAAGCACTTGGCATGTTTTCCTCTTTTGTTGGCTGCTTGCTTATTTGATTTTAAAAAAAGTATTACTCAGAGCAAAAAAAATGGCAAAGGCAGCCTGGTTAAAGACTCTCGATAGTTAATTCCAGTAATTCACAGGGAGGGAATGCACTTAAAAAAATAGGGGCATTGGAAAATTACAAATAACGGCCTCCAAATAAAATCCGGATGTGTTGCAGTTGCATTTTCTCAAAGTTTTTTAACCGTTTGCTCAGACAGTCGCTAATTTCTGACAGACTAAAATGTATTTTCGAGTGATTAAGTGATATGTTTTGTCTCTCTTTAGGATCAGTGCACAGATGCACATGAGCAGAAGCACCTGGCGGAAAAACAGAGCTCCATAGTCTTCAACCAGCATCACCAGGTCCACCTCGTAAGTCAGCCAGGTTGTTGGAGCCGCAAATGAAAGCCGCTGTTTCTCTCCTGTGCCTCTCAGTGTCTCCCTCTGTTGTCTGCAGAAACGAGAGAAGAAGAAGGAGGAGGAGCAGAGGAGGAAAGAGTGGGTGGACAAGGAGCGGGAGAAAACTCTGAGCCGATTACGATCCTTCAGAGAGGTCAGGCGCTCTCACTCGTTCTGCTCTGCCTTCGCCTGCAGCTCTCTCCGAGTTAATAAAACCCGGGGGGACGCTGCATCGTACCCTCTTAATGTAATAGTTCACCTCAAAAATAAAAGCTCAGTTATTAGCCACTCGACCCCTCGCGTCGGAGGAAGTCCTGATGACGGCGCGCTGTGGCTGTGGACGGGCTTGTTAGTAATGAGCTGTCTTACACCAGAGCTTCAAACTGTGCGTGGACGACTGCTCTTTGTTGGCTTCTAACTTCAGTGACCCAGTGATATTTTCAGTGTGACAGTCAGACTCTGTTTTAACTTTAAATATAAATATAACTAATGACATTTCCATCAGCTTCTCCTTTACAGTGTGCTGACTGCTAAAAAAGACTTAGACGCTACCTTAAACTAGCATGTTAGCGATGCCATTGTCAACACCTAATCAAGAATGGCATTAGTATTCAGCTGAAGCAACCTCAGTGCTGCTAGAATAGCTACGAGCCCAGGAAGAGAGCCCTGCATCAGTAATAATGACTGGGTAATGATGATGACTACATCATTTGGCGGCACAGTGGTGCGGTGGCTGGCATTGCGTCGCCTCACAGCGAGAAAAAGGCCGAGCGGGCGATTAAGGATTCAAACCTCCTGGGGTTATCCGTCTTCCTCCAGCAGTCCAAAGACATGCATGTTAGATTAACTGATGATTCTAAATCGGTAGATGCAGCGCTCATGTGCACAGGATGAATATGTATGAAAAAGAAGATGGGGGCTTGTAGTTTAAAGCACTTTGAGTGGTCAGAAACTACTAGAAATCATTCCATTGATTCATGTGACTGAATGAATGGTCCTGCTGCTCTCTTGGTATTTTTTTTAATGCCTCCATAGTGTAGTGGTTAACATATGTGCATGGTTAGCAAAAGGTTGCTGGCTCAATTCCAGGTGGAGACTCAAATCCCATTTGTGGTTGCGTCAGGGCGTCATGGCAACCAGATGTAACAATGATGTTGGATCTCGGTGGTCAAAGGTCACTACGAAACAAGTTTTTGGCCCCAGGAAATTCTCTCTCTGCAACACACGCAGAAAGTCCAACACTGTGATGTCGTTCCACCTGCACACGAACACACCCACAAGATTTCAGACAGCTGATTCTTGTGTTTAAAATCACTCCCTTGTGTCCTCTTGTTCATGAGCATCTACATGCTCTGCTCACTGTTGACAGTACATCTGTATATTCCATAGTGAGCAGGAAAATCAAACCAATTATTATGTATTTCAGTCGAAATTGGTCCTTTTTAAGGCAGAACTGAGAAGCCTTTGTGGTGAGACTATTTTGTTTAAACCAGGGGTGTCATCATAAGGCCCGAGGGCCAGAATCGTCCTGCCAAAGACTGCAATGTGGCCCATTGGACAGCTTTGGAAAATATGAAGGAGAACTAACTAATAAACTAATAAAGACCTCCACCATAGCCATTTATACAGACTCTAAGGCAAATAAGAAATAGATGAATGTATCTGCTAAGAAAATCTGTAAAAAAAAAAAAAAAAAAGACATTCAATTAACAAAAAATGTTCTGTTTTCTAATCACAGGACAGTTTGCACTAACAGATGTTTTCATTGAATTTTACACATTTATTTCTCATATTTTTATCCCATTATATATCATTTAAGCCTATGGAGTCATGCTGCCAGTTTTCTTTCATTTATTTACAGCAGTATTTCTTAATTATGTAGAAAAACTGACGCACCCCTGAAATTACACTTAGTTTTCTTATATAAAAATACATGAGAAATGAAATGTGTAGTTTAACTTTACATTGACAGAAAGTGGAGGTCCAGCCTACTTAGGATCAAAGTATGTGGCCAACATTATAAAACGAGTTTGACATCCCTGATTTAAACGATCAGCTTTTACGTCCATGCTTAACTGTGCGGGGCTTTGATGCACATCTGCCGTCACTTTTTTAAATCTCATGTAGATGCCTGTTTAAAACAAAACATTAATGCATGAGCTTCAGCTGATGGGGTTTTTTTTCTTCTTTTTTTTTTTTTCCAGAAGCGACCGGGCCAGTACATCCTGAAAGCGCCCCAGTCCAGGCCTTCGCCGTCTTCTCCAGAAAGCCTGTGCCCCTCGCAGCCGATGTCCATCATCAGCCTCAGCCCTGCTCCCTCTTCTCAAGGACCCCCTCCCTCCATCCGACCCGCACCAAGGCGCAAGAAACCAGCCAAAAAGCAGCAGCTGAAAGACATCCCTGTCCAAATCTACGCTGCGCCACCTCCTCCAACAGCCATCCCCCCTCCCCCAACAGCCCCACCCCCTCCTCCTCCTCCTCCGCCACCACCACCACCACCGCCACTGTCACTGCTGCCTCCCCCCCGAGTGTCGCCCTCATCAGAGGATGCCCCGATGCCTCTGAGTGAAAAAGAGGGCCCTCCATTTCCAGCCAAGAACACGCTCAAACAAAATATAGGTGAGGGTGAAATACGTGCAGTATCATTCAGATCTTCATGTCCAACAAAACCAACGAAGAATAAAAGAATGGAGCAGGATACGTGATTTTTGTTTGGCTGCTGGGAAGGTTGTGTGTGTGTCTGCACATAGTGTTCTGTCCTAAATTCCTAACTTCTCTCACAGGGCCAGAGGAGGCATTTTACCTGCAGTAGTGGTCCTGGTTATATACGCTGTCTGCTCCAAGGAGACTCTAACGTCCAGCAGAGCTTCTTTTTCATAAGATCATGTGAAACGGAGCACACTCAACAAAACTGTTTCAATAATGTTTCTTACAGCGAGCTAAGAACTGGGAAGAACCAGCTCATCAGCAGTGTAGCTTCTTCCCCTACACTTTAACAGTGTTTCTCCTTTAACTTTGGTATTTTTGTAGGAACCATGGACGAAGTGTTGGCTTCGCTACAGCGTGGACAGATTAAGCTTCGAAAGGTCCCCGCAGCCAGCACGCCGAGCCCCACTGGGGACGCAAGGAGCAGTCTGATGTCTGCCATCCGACAGGGAGTCACCCTGAAGAAGGTGAGATGTTGATACGTTGATCGGCTAGCTTACTGCAGAACGATTGCATCACCGCATGTGTCACTTGGTAAAAATGTGATGACATTTTCTGAACAGAGAAGTCACACTGAGTGATTTAGACAGTTCGGAACAGTTACATAGTTTATCCAGAGAGCACTGGCTTTCTAAGTTGGTTATTCACCTGTGGGGGAAAAAGCCAGTGTGGCTCAGTTTGTGTCAACCCCCCCCCCCAAAAAAAACTTCCAAATATCAAATATCAGTCTTTACTAAAGAATTAATCTGCATGTGAAAATGCTACCTAACAAATGCACAATTTATTTGTGTTTGTGTAATATGCGATCATCGGTGTTTGGGTAAATGTGACACGAGTTTCATTTTCACTAAGGACCACCGGTATTTTTGCTATGAGCCGTTTGCTGTGGACGTGGATCACATAAATTAAACCTCGTTTGTTCTCAGTGTACAATATTTCTTTTTACTGACCGACCATTAATGGTGAAGAACACATCCGTGAGGTAGTTAAGCTATAGGAGCTGTCACAAAAAGCCGTTCACGTCCTAATTTTTGATAGGAGACATGCTGTATGGGAACTTTGAGTGCACTCTTGTGCACAACAAACAGCTCCCCCGTGTGGATTATTTTTTAGCGCAGCAAAGGAGTGAATTATTGAACAGTGCTAGTAAATTTAAAATTGGGTATTTTGCTTCTAATTCTAAACGAATGGTCGATGAAGCTGTTCACAGGTTGTGCGTGTAAATTCCTTTTTTATTTTATGAGAATGCAGACGTCTCCTTTATAAGCCCAGAAATCTGATTTTGTGGATGTGGATGATGTTACCCAAGTGACCTCTTCAGCGCTTCACCCACTGCAAACCCTACAATACAGATCAACAGAATCAACTTTCACAAGTATACATGCAACATACTTTAGGCTCTTCCCTTATTTCCCGAGGAGCCACCACAGCGGATGGAGCCACATATTTGATTTGGCACAGATTTTACACCACACGCCCTTCCTGATGCAATCCTTCCATTTATCCAGGCTTGGGTCCAGCACAGGGAGTACACTCGCTTGTGACCCCCTGAGGCTGGATCTGTGTCTCCTTCTGGTCTCGACCCAGGGATCTTTCACATATTAGACAAATGTGCTAAACTGCTGCACCGTGGAGCCACAGTTATGCATACGTAAAAACCTATGCTATAACAGACTAGAATACATTTAGCTGTTCTAGTTCCAGGGTCGGGTGTTATCCCAACGGGGTCATTGCTATGTAGCTCTCTACTATAATGTTATTAGCTACTTTTTTGGTACTGATTACAGATTTCACAGCAGGCGCTAACTTAAAATGTGAACTATAATTCTTTGCCGTTGCGTAGGTGGTTCCTGCACGAGCAGAAGTCCAGAGCGGCGGAGACAACGAGCTGGAGCGCAGCATCAAGGCCGCCATGATGAGGATGAAGAAGGTGGCGGCTGATTCGGATGAGGACGACAGAGGGGACGAAGAGGGACGCAGTGCAGACTGGGATAGCTGAGAATGCGTGCGCACTCACGCCGATGAAGCTGCCGTCTTATGTTAGCTCCTCTCAGTCTTCCTCACAGTTATGAGCTTCAGCTCATTGTTGCCAATTTTCCATCGGAAAACAAGAAGAAAAGAAAAGCTGCTTGTTTGACAAGAACAGGATTACGCCTCCTCAGACTTAAACGTTGCAGTTTGTTGAAGTTGTTGCACATTTAATCCCTTTTGTGTGTGTGTGTATGTGTGTGTGCTTTTGTTTTGTAGCCCTGAAACACTGTAATACATCCAACACTGCAACTAACTAGCGAGCGGCAGAATCAGGACTTACTCTCCTCTAAAACACTTTCCAATTTTCAGAAATCCCAGTGAGAGCGAATGAGCCGCTTTGTTTTTAACGCTCCTCTAATTATTGAATTTCTCCCAAATCTGTGCCCGAAGGCCTTTTGTGACAGTGTCACACAGCAGGGGGGGAGTGGGGTGGGAGCTTGTGCTGCGGGCGGTGAAGACAACACTACGCAAATTGTCGTTTCGCTCGCACCGCTCGGTCTGATCTCATCATTTTGAATGTAATTAAATTTGAACAATTGTTTATTTAACCTAACCCCAGTAAGGCTACAGCCACGTGAAGGCAGCGCTGTTAATTATTCAAAGCCTGCGTGTCTGAAGTCTTTGTCGCTGTTTGCGTTGCAGGCCGTTTCACGCTGCCCGCAATTTTCCCCTTCTCATGTCAGAATTTTGGGAACGCTTTAGGATTAATCAAAGGGCACTTTCGAAGTGAAATACACAAAGACAAATTGAGAATATTAGGCTTTAATTTAAGTAATGGATTTAAAAAAAAAAATCATCGCAAATCGCTGTGTGATCTAAAAAAAAGGAAAACGGGGGAAAGGTTCCTGTTGTTTAAGGCAAATTGACCTTTCAACCTGTGACAGCACATTGCTTTGTTTTGGGGGGTTTTCCCTCCTCAATCTTTACAAGTGTTCCTTACCTGAACCTGTCAAACAGTTAAACTGTGTGATAGCAGCATTAAATGCTTTACAGGATGAATTCAATTTTAGTTTTATGAGTTAATGATGTTCGAGGCCGACACCTGCATTGCTGTGTTTTAATAATAAACTAAGAGGCATCAGGTCGTCATCAAACGTTGGCGTTCCTTTTTCCCTCCACTTTCATTCAAATACATTCATCTGAGCTCTTTGCCACTTGCTTTGCTCACGCTGGTCCCCGATCTCCAAAGTCTTACCTGTGCCCAGGCCCTCATTCTTTAAACAAAGTCACATCAGACCTGCACCGGTGAACCCCTGGCGAGTGGGCTTTGGTGGATGAAGCCCACAGTGATGAGTCACGAAGTAATGTCCATCCTGGCAGCGCTCGCTCTCACACATCGGTCTCCTGCAGTGACAGCTCAGACATCCCCAGCCAGCTGCGATTGAGTTTATTCAGCTCTGCGTACTTAAGAGAAGCCACCGTTTTTGCGGGGCTGCTGTCAGTCTGTGTGCAATCTGTTTGCAACATCCACGCGATTCAGGTGGAGACGGGTCACGCACCTCGGGGTGGGAGGGAAGGCGCACACGGGGGTATTTAGACGAACACCTCCATCCAGTATAAACAGAAATTTCAGCAGCCTGTTACTATGGCAACAAGAAGTGTCAGCGGTAGTGGCCTGCAGTGCCATATCGCTCTCTTGCTCGCTCTCATGTACAGAGCAGCATAGTCTCTTGATGTTTCACCAACTCGCCCACTCGCCACCAGTGTCACAATGAGAGCTGAGAGTCAGACAGCGATGACAGCAGAGAGAACGAGAGGCCGTTTCTGCTCTACCAGAATCGATTGGGAGCGAGGCTGAAAGTTGAGGAGCAGAAGTACAATTTTTTTTTTCAAATTGGTATTTAAGCCCTAATTGTGTGTAATGAGATCCAGAGTTGAAACTTTAAAGCAGTGCTGACATTTAGCAGATCATTATCAGTATGCGTGTCAGATATATGGTCAAAATGGCGACCTGCTGGTGGCGCCAAACAAAAAGACTTAAGGGTGACTTAGGTGAGAAGGGTTCATCCTAAGGTGGGCATGACTATCCACCCAGATTTCCTGCTTTCATGGCGGTCCATTGTGTAGTTTGTTACTCTGGCTGACAGTGTTCAGGTGTTCAGTAAGGCTGCAAACAGTCTGGGAACCTTTCTGCTGACCTCAAGGACATTCATGCGTATTCATGTGACATTAATTAAAAAATAAATTGTTCATAAAATTAGTAAAATAGTAAAAAATGTTCACCACACCATTTCTTTGTTTAACTTAATATACATTTGCTGACCACTTTGTTGGGTACACCTGTTCAACTGCTCATTATTACGAATACTGTATCTAATTGGCCAGTCGCATGGTAGCAGCTCAAAGCCTTTAGACATCCAGACATGACCAGGGCGGCCTGGTGAAGTTCACCCTGAGCCTCAGAATGAAGAAGAAAGTGACTTTGAAAGTAGCACTCTTGTACGGCCATCTCTCGGGTTTACAGAGGATGGTGTGAAAAAAAGACAAAGTGCTGAAATCATGAGCGACAGTTCTCTTGGCAAAAATGCCTCAGCAGCTGAAGACCACACCAGGCGCAACAACTACCAGCTGAGAACAGAAACTGAGGCTACAGTTCACACAGGGTCACTAAAACTGGACGACAGGAAATTAGAAAAATGTTGCTTGTTCCGATGAGTCTCGATTTCTGCAGCAAAATTCTCATGGAGTCCGAATTTAACAAACGTGGAAAAAGAGATTCACCTTGCCTCCTATCAGTGGGTCAAGGTAGTGGTGTAAATCCCTCAGTACCAGATGAACATTGTGTACCCATCTTCTGATGGCTACTTCTAGCAAGATAATGTGCCATATCAATAAGCGCAAATCATCTCAAACTGTTTTTTTGAACAAAATGAGTTTACTGTGCCCGAATGGCCTCCACAGTCACCAGATTTTGCTCCAGCAGAGCACCGTTGGGATGTTGTGGAACATCATGGATGTGCAGCCGGCAAATCTGTGTGATGGTGTCAACTCAATATGCAGCAAAATATCTGAGGAATGTTTCCAGTACCTTGTTGAATCGGTTCCATGAAGAATGAAGTCAGTTTTGAAGGTCCAACCTGGTAACGTGTCTGTTACGGTGTTTCCACAGCTGTCTGAACTTTACTAAACTCTGAACCAAAAACAATTCTAAAAATGAGGAGTCTCCATATCGAAGTCTCTCATTTAAATAATGTCATTGTTGGTTGTTATTCAGTTGTAGCAGTTTTCTCTTTTTTGAATCACTCAAATGTCTTTGGATTCTGCACTGTTGGCTGCACAAAAGACGTCTTTTCAAAACGTCTCAGATTTGACTTTTTTTTTCCTTTTACATTTCATATAATAAATAAAGTGATTCATCAAAAAAGTCCGAGTAATTTCCAGTGAAAATCATAGCTGCATTCCTACAGCAGTTAATTTCCAATTGACTGAATTAATTGGTCAATTATCCCATCATTTTAACACTAAATTGGTGCTTAAACTGCGTATTGATTAATTTCCCCCTTGTAAACCAGCTGATCTCTGAAGGTGAAAACAAATTAGACTCTAAATGGGAGTCCAGTTTCCAAGGGTCTGATTGTTTTTTTTTTCTTGTTTTTTGTTTTTTTAAATCAACCAAGTAAAACTGGTACATCCCTCAGTCCATCATTCACACAGTTATTTACACAAGAAAAATAAAAGTCAGTAGGATTAAGTTACCAAGGCAACCTGTCCTCTGATCCACTACTGCAGTTATTTTCTCTGAGCTCGGAGGACGTTTAAGGTGTTTTCCATCAGTCCTCAAACCAGCTTTTATCTTTATGTGCTTTATTTGTTCTAATCTCAGAAATTGATACATCATTGACTGATTGAATCCCACCTCATCTGCTTTGCTTATGCGTGGATTACAGCTATATTTAGTGGTATGTAAATCGTGCGGTGGCGGAGCTTCTGTGCTCGACGGGACTCAGCTCTGGCACTGTAGGTTCATTCCACCACCTCTGTGCTTCTCGTCCAGGAAAAATGCCTCAAGACTTATAAAATGTCAGGCAGCGTGTTTGTAAGCTTTTCTTTTTTTTTTTTTTTTAAGTTTCCTACACAGAACCCACAGCACTAATATGCAGCTAAGTAGGTATTAGGGAAACTTCCCATCTTCTCTCTGTGGAGCCCTTTCCAAAAATGTATCCCCCTACAGAAAAGACACTAACTCAGCAGTGTAATTAAACTAAATTTTACCAATTGTCAGTTCTATTGTACAATATTGAACAGGAATCACAAAAGTGCACAAGAGGCATCGGTTCAAAAGGAAGGATCATACATCGTGTTATCCAGATTCAGGTGAGTTACAAACAGGAGGGCAAAACAGAAAAAGAAAAAAAAATCCCTTCATTCGATATCTCAACTTTAAGACAAGATTGAAACTGATGAAAAATAAAAACTTAGTATTACAGAGTAAATATGTCACTACAACATGTGCCTTTGATTTCAAATGGAGCAAGTTTCAAGATGGACTTCCTAGAAGCAGCTGTGGCACCATCCTGAAAACCTCCTGACTTCTTTAATATGTTATCGTACACCCGTGGAGACATTAGGTTAAGGTTGATTTACTTCTTACGTTCAAGAAATGGTCGTTGTAGAGAGGCACCAAAAATAAATAAATGCATAAAACATCCCTCTCCCCTTGCAAAAAACAAAACAAAATTTTGACAAGTTTTTAGTGAAAAGCCCCATGCCATCTAAAGTGAAGTACACTTTCACATCATCCACCCATCGAGCAGCACCGAGTCCCCTCACCCAAAAATAACCACCACCATAACAAAAACCGAGTGTGTAGGAAGCACATCGAGAGCCTTGGAGACATCTTTGTTCTGCAAATGAGCAATACTACTGCGCGCACACACAAAGTCCTTTAAACACTACACTCATGGCTATACGGGGTTCCCAATATTATTCTGGATGTTCTGGAAGGAAAGCTCCCGGGAAAAGTTTTTTCCTTCTTTAATCTAATCAAAAAAGTGTTTACATAAAAGAGAGTTGATAAAGTCAGCTGAGGGCTCTTATTTTTAATTTATTTATTTATTTATTTTTAAACATGGCTTTCATCATTTACGTTTCTCATCTCATTAACATCCTCGGGGTGTGCATGCTTGTCTCCTTTTTCATCTCAGTTTATTAGCAAGAATTTTAATGTATCTTCAGGTTTCCTCAACAAAAAAAAGAAAAAGAAAAGTTGTTATTATGGTGATGGTCATCGATTGGCCAGTTCTCCTCACCAGGTAGGTTTAAGCTCACCTGGAGGCACTTTGTGTCACGGCCATTTGTCACATATGTGCATATAATCTAATAAGTACAAACTGTCTTCCAACACACCTGAGATAGAAGAGAGGCAACAGCGAGGACAGCCTGTACAAAGATTTCATCTTTAATTCTCGAGCGGGACACAAAGATTAACACCAATTATTACTTGAGTGATGCTGAGCAGCATTGTCTCTGTTGTTCATTTTAGCCCTTTAAGTCCCCTCCTCTACTCTAAGCTCAGACTTCCTTGTGCAGAAGTGCTGCCTTCAGGAAAAAAAACAAAACAGAAGAAAGACAGATGGACAGAATCTAAGAACCCACAACCTGTTTTTCCCCCACAGAAACGGTTAAGTAAGCTCAAAGTGTGACTCTTGATTTAGTTTTGCAATGCCAGCACACGAAATCGAGCCATTTGGTGGAGTGCACTGGCCTTCCTCCCTCCTTTTAGTCTGCCAGTCTCTCTCTCCCTCTCTCAAAAACATCTTTCTCACAAGGTAGTGTTTATTAGAAGCCAAAGCTGAATTGTGTCTGTGTGGACGTCACCTTGGGGGAATAGGTGCCACACAGTTTCTGCCCTGTAGTGAATCCTTCGTACCTGACCTCCGACCCTTTTAGCTCAGTGCTACTTTTCCTCAGTTATCAGCACCCAGCTTAGACAGCCCCTGCCTGAACTCTTGCAGCTCATCTAGCTTTCCATCTAGAACATCCATCAACTTCTTCAGCTCGATCTTCATGTTTCCTTGCTTTTGTCGGCTGTCGTCTATGTCCAGCTGAAGACCCTCTATTCTCCCCTCCAGCTCCTTGTTTCTTGTCTCTGCAGCCTGTGGAAAGATGTCGGGAAAACATTAACGTTAACATTTGATGTATCAGCACAGCTGGTTTGTTGTGTGTGTTTGAGCTGAAATGAGCAAGAGCTTTTTCACTTGCAGTAACAAACAAAAGCCTTCTCATGTTGCATGTGCAGCTACACAAAGAGAGAGATCCACTTGCTGTAGGTTGGGACAAAGCGATGGGAAAACATTTATGTGAAAGAAACGTGTTTGCATGTGTGAATGGGACATGAAAGTGAATCTTTCAGACTAACAGGCAACACGAGTGACATGTTAATAATGCTGAAGATAGCAATGAAGGGAGGGATTTAAAATAGGAGTGCTAAAAGGGTGTTGCGCCTGCATGACTATGTTCCAGCTGACTCCTGAAACCTGATCTCCATGAGGGCTGTCATCTTTAAATAGAGGGCAGCCGTAACCACAAACACAGGGGTAGAATAGGTAGACTTTTTTTTTTTTTTTTTTTTTTAAAAAGCATCAACTCTGCACCAGCAAAGATAATTTTTTACAGCATTTCTGTCTAAATTGAGTCAGATTCAGCTTTAGGCTCCATAGTTGGACAAAAGGTATTGGAGAAACCCCATCGTCTATGCCTCTTCTCAGTTTGGATAACTGGTTAGATAAACTCCGGCTTGAGCCATTTTTGCTGTCTTTCACCCAGCTGGCTGCTGCAGAGACAAACCATGCCGTCGAGTGTTGTAAAGCACAAGAACTTCAGGCATGCCACTGTTGGTTTTATTCATCACTCCATGCCCAGATTGAAATGGCAGCACATGCACTGACAGCTTGGACGATAAAAATCCCGATCTGAGTCAGTCAGCACAGGGCGACATGAGCGTCAGTATCAATGCAGCTAATGTCAGACTTGGCACTAACAGGACACACGGTGATCCAAAGAGCCTGGCTCTTCTAGTTCTACAGAAAGTCTGATATTATTCAGCGAGGAGTCAGCTTTGAAGAACAGGTGCCCTTTGTTACAAAGAAGACGTGAGGCTTCTCACAGGCACAACCCACACACCTACAGAAATGTTATAAGAGCTGATCATTAAAGCTTTGAGCAGAGCTCTCAAACTACTTCAGCTGTTTTTATAGCAAAAACAGATCAAATCTGCACCAGCAGGAAACTAATAAGCTGTGACAGAGACATATCTCTGTTCCACTGAAGAGGGAGAAAAAAAAAAAAAAAAAAAGAACCCTTTTCAAAGAGGCAATAATCCTCTCTGCGTTGTACTGGGGACGGACCTTTATTATTAGATACAGTAACGACGACAATGTGCGTTAGTGAGACACGTGATAGGAATGTTGTGTCACCAGCCCTCAGGCAGAATGATGAATAGCAACTCTTATTGCCTACCCTGAAAGCGCTGCTTACGCCTCAGAGCCCGAGTGTTAGCTCGCTGTGATAGCCATTGTGTCCTCACGTGTGTGTTAGGTCTAGACAACTCTCAGCCTGGTCTCTGTACTCTGCAGTAAATCACACCTGAGGGGGGGTAAAAACTAGGGCTTGTGCCGGGTGCTTTTGAACGTACCTGCAGTTTCGAAGTGATGCTCTCACACTCCGACATGAGCTGAGGGATTATCTCTGCCTGCTTCCTCAAATTCTCCAGCTCCTGGGAATAATGTTAATAATAAAAAAATGTAAAATCCAGCGATTCCGATGTCAGTCAGGGTCTTAGGAACAATCTAAGTTATTTAGCTGAAGGACCTTTGAAATTTAAAATAAATCATTCTTAATTGCTTTTTTGTATAAAAGTATGTAGATAGACTGACAAGAACAGCACCCAGATAAAACAGGACATTTAAGCCAGTAATTAACTGCTTGCCAAGAAAAGAAGAAAAAAAAAGTGTGATGCCCAGCACAAACCCTGGAACATAATTACAGTCATGATTTTATGTCAGTGTTAATTAAGGTGCACCATCCTTTGTAAATAAGCCAACCAGGAAAAATGAAAAAAGGTCAAAGTGGTACAAAGAAGGCAAAAAGGACATCAAGATCAAGAGATAGCCTTGTGATCATGCCTCCGTCTCCTTCTCAGGTAAACATCTCAGTTACTGCTCTGAAAACCTCCTCCCTGCTTTAAGCAAAACACTATGCGGCTTCATGGCATCTGTTACCGCTTCGAGCACATCTTCGCCAAGTAATAATTGCTTGAGTCTTTGTAGTTACCTGCAGCGGCTTTGTTCTGTTAGTTCACCGCTGGCCAGCACAGGGGTCACAGCAGTCAACTCTTAATAATTCATAAGCACACTTTTAAGTTTGAGGCGATGAGGATGTGGATTTCTAGACAGGGAGGGGGTGAGTCACTGTGCAGGTGAGCCTCTGTGGGCCGCCTGCGGCAGCAATGTTGTGCACACAAGGAGACTTTCTCTGCAGACCCCATGGTCGGTGTTCACAGCGTTATGGAGGATACACAAGAAAGGCAAAGCCGAGCTCCCAAAGGATGCCATTCTTTGCTCATCATCTTTCAAATTCAGCTCCAGCTCTTTGAACTACTTCCCTTCCTCTTGTTGTGTAAAATATATACCGCCTTCGAAGGAATGATTTATATGTTCTATTAATACTCTGGCCGCCATGTGGTAAACTAGAATATCCCAGACACTCTTTACCTCAGGCGATCTGAATGGGACACAGTAAAGCTGTTATTGCCACTGAATTGAAAGAGAGGGCATTGCACTATATGAGACAGATGCACAGATGACCCCAAACCAGAAGTATATAAAAATGCATACATATCCTACTTATGGTTTTCACACGTTACTGATTGCGTCTCCCTTTCTTGGCATCGACAGGGAGACGCAGTCACTGCTGAAAAGGGCAGCAAGACTCTTAGATTGGCAGAAGTCAGTTCTAATTTGTCTGCGGTCAGAAAACGGCATCTAACCAGCAATAAGCAAAGGTTAAAATCCCAGTGGTCGCACAGAGTTCATCCTCATTAGAAAGAACAGCGCCATTAGGCCGTGCTGAGCTGACAGTCGGCTAGTTTGGATTATGGATGATTAATGTAGGAGACACAAGGTGGTTTCTTTCAGGTTTGACTAGAGTGGATTAATTTTTAATTTTTTTAACAGTACAAAAAACCCCAAAACAGTTTGATCAATCAAATTGAGTCAACGGGGCAATATAAAGAGCTGTCTGGGATTAAAATTGGAAAAAATAAATAAATAAAAAAAATCAATCCACACAAAACCCAAAGCAGAATCTAACATTTCCTATTGAGGCCTAATCACTTCCTCGGGGAAATAAAAAGGCACTAGAACTAGTTTGTAAAACAAACTCTCCATTGCAGCTCTGCAGACCGACCATTGTGATGCACGTCTCACCTGCTCCTTGTCCTGTAGCTCAGCCTCCAGCTCCTTTACCCTCACAGTCAGCTGGGCGTTTTTCTGCCTCTCTTGATTGGCTTCATTGCACTGGGCTTCTAGTTCAGCAATCTAAAATGCAGAAGGGGGGGGGGGGAGTTAAAAGAAAAATTAGGCATTTTTTTTAAGCTAATCAAGCGGAAGCCTGGATTTGTTGTAGAGTATAATGGCAATTTCAAAACTGATACCAACAATTAAAAAAAGGAAGGGTTAGAGAATAACACTGGTACCACACCAGCCCAGCTGCAGAAACAGCCCACGTTGATTATGAAACTAAAATGATTCTATTTTTAGCAGACTGAGACTGCAGGCAACACAGAAGCTAATGAAATGTACAGTACCTACAGTGTTTTGCTCTGTACAGATTTTGACCAAACCCGTGGCAGAGAACTCTGTGTGTGCAGTTTGTGATAGAGTTTTCTTCTTTTAAAGCAGCGGAAACGGTTTATCAAACCTGTCACTTTTTCCTCAATCAATGGGCTAGTCTACATTGTTCAACTTCCCCGTAGGAGTGCATGAGTGTATTACCTTGTTCCTGAGCGTGTCACTCTCCTCCTTGCAGGCACTAAGCTGTTTCTTCCAGCTCTCTACATTAGCTGAAGACTCCTGCAGTGCATCCACCAGCCTGGCATTATTTTCTCTTAAAGTCTGAAGCTCTGTTTCCCACTTCTTGGCGTTGGTGTTGCTGTCAGACAGGAGTGACAGAAAGAGATCCAGCAGGAGAGTTATTAATGGAAGTAAAATTTTATTTCAACCACTCCGTTTTGAAAAGCTTGTGAGTGCCAACACGGAACATATTTCTACAAACTCCTTCCAGACACATCTACTTAATTAGTATTGCTGCACATTACGCTGTTGAGAGATGTTTAGACCACAATAAAAAAAGAGAAACAAAAATTTAAGCTAGAAGTAGATAAAATTCCCCCAAAATCCAACAAACTGGCACCAGCATGTGATTTGTTATCTTTCATATCACAGTGAGTGTATTCCTATCTTATCGATAAGGATGGGGAGATATGTGATGTATATTTAGTATGCATCACTGTCCCCACTTCCTTATGCATGGCTGGGTTGAAGTGTTTTGCTCTATCATCAAATGTGGACAGACTGGCATCGCAGCATTCTGCAGTCCTCTGCTGTTTCACTGCTGTGACACTCTCCAACAAAAACAAAATCCAACAGTTCTGTGAATGCATGGGAAAATGCACACAGAGAGACAATTTTACATCCAGAAGCTAGAGATATTTAGATGCCCTTATATGAAGTGAAGCGCTTCCTTCAGCAACTGTTTCATATCAGTGTTGTATTAAATTCTCAATTATGGCTTTTTGATTTTGTAGGTTTGTTTATTAGGATAATTCCTGAAAAGAGCTCTGCAATCAAAATTTGGACTTTATTAGTTTACCAAAGGAATTTTAATAAGTGAACTGGTCAAGATAACCTCAGATTCTTTAGATATACAAAGGGAGCACTGTAGAGTGACATTTATGCAGTGTGGTTGTTGTTCTCAGCTGGTGCTTTGAGAAAAAAAAAAAGTAAGGAAGGAAAAAAAAAAAAACATTAAAAAGAAACAAAACAAGTCAGAAAATAATAATCCCCGGGCATGCATTTACTTTAATTTTTTATAATTATTTTATAGTTTCATCTTAACGATTTAGCACAAGTACAAACATTTGTTACAAAGCAAACATATATGCCAAGAACGGCACCGCTATAGCTCAGCTGGTTAGGTAGGTTAAGCAGGAAAGGCTGCAGTGGCCTTTGTGTAATTAGTACCAACTTGCAGTGACTTTTTCAACTTTGTCAGTTTCTTTCTAGGGAAATTAATGAGAACTACAAGATCTGTAAAAATGAATTGTTATCCACACCACTCATGCAAATGTTAATGTAGTTCTTACTTTTTTTAGGGGTCTGTTGCTGCCAGTAAAAATTTGCAATCCCCTCCAGTCCACCCGCACATCTGGATCAAATAAATCCAATATGATATGGGATTTTATTTTATTATTATTTTTTCCCCCAATTTCCTCACTGTGGTTTTAATTGACTCTGATGGCCCGGGGCCCAGGGTCATTTTAATCCCATCTGGAATCACATCTGGCATTTCATGCAATTACCAATTTGTACACTCTACATCTGGATTATAAAGCCCAAATAACCAAACGGTGGACTGGAGGAGCATCACTCTTTGGATTATATGCTTTCTGAGCCCTTTTGGAGTCATTACTGCTCTAAGTAACAGCAATCAAATAAAGAGAGAGAACATACGAGCACAGTTTAATATGCATGAGTGTGATCAAGAGCTGATATGATCTGGATTGGGTTTACACACTTGCATGCTTGTAATATAGTAGTTTATATGTATAATATAATAAATATTGAGCAAGCTGTTCGATTGGACGAGTGTCATGCCATAATTATGCAGTACCTGTCTCACTGAAGTGTGTCCAATCTGCTTATTTTACATTCAAACAGCCAGATTTCAAACACCTGTGTGGTTTCTGTTTGATGCCACAGGAAAAGTTTATACAGCACTTGCATCAGCAGCAGCAGCTGCAGGCCAAGCAGTGTGTGAATTTTTATTACTTTTTATTTATTTGGTTGTGATGAAACAGTTGCAGAGAAGTAAAATCAGTTATAAAGTATGTGTTTTAGTTGGTTTGCATCATCACACAGTACGAAAGTTCTTGTTTGAACCAGCTGTTTCCAATTCGATTTTTCTATTTTTATTCTTTTTTTAAAAACTGAAAAAAGAAAATTGTTGGAAAATGTGTTTTCATTTGGTGAATACAAATTTTAATATGAGCACTTTGATGCAGCCCGGGATGTGAATCTTGAGACTGATATTTAGTAGATTTGAAACAGGATTTAATCACATATGATTTCACATTAAGTTGATGAAATAAAAATCTTACCTCTGCTCTACTGCACTCTTGAGACGTTCATTCTCACTCTGTAGGAGAGCAGCCTCCGGACCGACGTGAGAGATTTTCTCATCATCTGTCCCATTAATGCTGGATGCCTGGTTGGTTGAGGGTGTATCACGACCAGATTCCGACTGAGAAATTGAGGGAAACTTTTGTTTCAAAGCAGGTTTTAAGGAGGCCTGTGGTTAACATGCAGCCACCTAAAAGGGTCTCATGGGTTAAAAGACAGAACTCTATCTCAGAAATCCTGCTCTCTGAAAAAGGGCCCTAGGCTTCTTTTGGCAAAACGCCCTGAAGACGTCAGCTATGACAGCCAAGGGTTGAGGGTAAATGCTTGCCAGTATCTATCATGTCATATGGGCCAGAAGCTTTGTGTGCTTCAGGGCTGATCCTTAGCACCTGGAGCCAGAGCGAGTAGAAAGCAGGCATGTTAGTTGTGGGTGACTGTGGCATGAACCACTAACTATCATTATCATTTATGTAGATCTGAGCAAATTTACTGTCACTGTTTATAGCTTCCTTATCCTCTAAGTTACTGTTGTGCCTGCAAGGTAATAAGGACGATCTTTGACCTCTTATTCATGACGGCTCACACTACTCCACGATTCCGTTGTAATATTTAAACACGAGATCCATTAATATTTGAACATATTTACATACATAATTATGCCAGAAGCCATTTCTAAACACAGAAAGTGTATCATTTGGTGTTTGTGAAATCATTTCTCATTTTCTCTGTGGCCCTGTAAGCTTTCTGGAAGCCAACACACTGACTGTAGATGAAACGGGTGGAAAGCCAAAGAGATGAAATGAATCAGACTTTCATACGGCACAGAGATATTATTTACCTGGGAGTGATTACTCAATGTCTCCACCTTCTCTTGAGATTTGTCCCTTGCTAGCTTAGCCTGTTCTTTTACCTCCTGGAACTTCTCAGCAAACTGAAAGTACAAGAAGAGATGTCAGGAAGCTGTGGTTATTAGTGGCAAGGCGAGGTTCATTTTTAAACATTATCTAAGGATGGTGAGGATCCGCGATACCCTTAAATATATATCTGATCGTTCCAGTTCTCTACCAATTTTAACTGATAACAAAGCTGCACTTTTCCACACTTTGATTTTACCACAGATTCTACTACTATTACTACAACTATTAATAATAATAATAATAATAATAATAATGATGATAATAATACATCAACAACTACAATAACATTAATAATAAAGAAAAGCTAACCATTTAAAAAAAAACAAAAAAAAAACAAAAAAAAAAACACAACACAGATTCAGTTTAAGCCCTTCAACCTCCAAAGCATGATCCCCTCTTGAAAACAGTTAAGAGCCCCTGATCATAATGTCAGAGAGGCTGACCGTTAGAATAAGGGCTCAGCAGGTTAACTATACAACATTTTAAATTGATTCTGTGATTCTGGATTTTACTTTAAACCAGCAAAGAGAATCAACGAAAGGGGAAATGAGCCATCCATCAGCTTTATGAAGGATCTGCTACAAAAACCTCTCACCTTTGTGAGCTGCTGCTCTGAAGCGAAGCCCAATCCAAACACGGTGTTGGCCCTGCTGTCGGCCCACTGGCCAAACTTCTGTGATGTCTTGGTGAACGTCATGTTGGGTGTGATTGTGCTGTTGATGATGACCTGTTGGGAAATAACACAGATTTTCTAAGCCTATAAGAGACCATACTGTTATCAATACAGAGTACAGTTAGAGTCATGTGTAATCCTCCCAGCATAGTTCTCAGGTCTTTCTGACACTCCTCATAAAAATAACTGATGTTGGATTTCAGCAGTACAGAGGTTGGAAAATTATGGGTCTCATTCAGCCAAGACATATTACAGAAGCTGTTCCAGCAGCTGCATTCACATAATAAATAGGCCCACCAATTTAATAAAGGACAATCCTCTATTGTAGCTCCATTCACACCAGACTACACCTGTAATATGCTGATGGCTGTATGCCAGTGCCCACACACGGCATATTTATTATTTCTTTTAAAATGATCCAATCATATAAAAAGCAGATTTCTAAGCATGTCTCTGAAATATATAGCAGTTATGTGTTCACAGAAAAAAAACACTTTCTTAAAGAGTACTAATCTTTGATTATTGTTAAACCAGAGGGCATACAAGGTTTCCACATTTATAATTTAGGATGCTGAATAGCAAACACTTTGTCAACCCAGAGTTTTAAAGTTTCGACATTGTCGCGTGAATCAAACGTACCATTTTTAATACACTCCAATAACCTGTGTGGGACATTCATGTGTTCCCTTAATGTTTAAAGGGTCGCAACAGAAGATGGATTTGCACCTTTGATTCAGCAAAGATTTCACACAGGATGACCTTCCTGATGCAACACTACCATTTATCCAGGATTAATTATCCTAAAGCTTATTAACATCAGGTTTGGTTAAGGATTTATCATACACCAGCAATCAGGTTGAGCTATTTGCAAAAGTCTTTATTGCATATTCAGCTCCACGCAAAAGACCTCCACTACTTTGTGATACTGATTTAAATAAAATAGTTGCAGACCACTGCCTCTCTCAACTCACTCGTTTCATTCCCCAATTACAAATAAAGTTTTGTTCACTAAATAATTTACATGCAAATGTAAAAAGCACACACAAATGGAAAAACACTGACTGCTGACCCGCTAACCTCTAAGCAGTTGAAGTACAGTCTCTATATTTGCCATGGTATCCATTCACCTGTTGTAGCCATGCTGCAACTCAGATGCCAGAAAACATCTGCTGCAGTCTAAAATTGTAACGGGTGCATGTGTCAGTGAAGAAAGCAACACGTGTCTAAACACCATGTCAGCCTGACTTCACCGATTTGTATATCGCATCACAGTTCATATAGACAACTCTGATCCTCTGTGATGCTAGGTGTGCATGTAAACACAAGCAGCTTTGATTTATTGCTGCATGCACACAAACCCAGTCTCACTACAGAGATATAACAGAACTTAAAACCAGCACACGCAAATTATCCCAACGATTAAGAAACAATAGAAGACAGTCTAATGGCAGAGCAGCCCTTGTTTCATAGCAACATGGCTCTGAATACAGGATCTGAGGATTTAAACTGCTGACAGACTCGTGTCCCATTCTACGCCCCCACTGTCTCCCTCTCCATCTTTTTAGTGGCTGAGGTGTTAAAACTCTTTATACCACATCATTACTGGACACAGTGAGCCAAAAAGCAGAGGAGCCTGAGCGAGCGGAATAAGGATCATTAGTACGCAATTAATGTTTGTCCTCTATTTAGATCAATGCTAATGGCGCCTAGGGAGAAAGATCACAACAGGTGAACAAAAAAAAAAAAAAAAAAAGACGACCATCAGGCAACACAGCTAAAGATTACAACTGCAATCTTTGATGCAGGCATCATTCCCACATCAAGGGTTTATAAGGAGACTGGCAATTTACCAAGGCACTGCTAATCTGATCTTAAAAATCATCACTCTTTCAGAGGCTTCTTCAAAACAAAGGTGACCCAATTTCCCCTGAAGTGGAACCTGGGTAAAGCCGGAACAACACTCCTACGTCTCATCTCTAGCAGTGAAGTGAATATTTAACAGGGCTCATAACTCTGGCTCAAAGAGAAGTGTTAAGATAAGATGAAACTTTAATGATCATTGTGGAAAAAGTGGAGTGCTGCTGCGGAATAAAGCGAAAAAAGGAAGGAGTTAGGTAAACACGCAGTAAATGTCTGCAACCAGCGGCGTATAAAATGTGAATTTCCTTTGGAATAATAATCCTCTCTTTTTTTATCTCGTGTGTGATGAATGCTTTCAGATAATTCTCAAAATAATTAGGAGAAATTCTGTTTGTTTTGTTTTTTTAAGAGGTAGAAATTTTTTTTTCACTAAATTTAATTTTATTAAACAAAAACATAATGCAAGATAACTCTTGCTATAAGATCTGAAACACAGCATGATGACGTTTATACCACTGAAGCTACACACTACAGGTACAAAGACCTGAACGCAGTCAGTGCTTCTCAAACATTTTACTCCCCGCTAAGTTTTCTTAAAAAAATTCATTACCATAAAATTATTTCATAATTAAACGTACAATCGGCATGTGGACTCTTAAATTGCGAGTAATCGGCAGTTCTCTGGGTGAAAATGTAGACTGCTTTGAGGTGAAGACAATCTCAATAACCACTTGTTATAATCAAGGTAAGCAAAAAAACATCTGTGAAAGTACAACAAATCGACCCTTGAAGCAGATGGGCTACAGACTACTACAGCAGATGATACCACTACTGTCAGCCAAGAACAGGAAACTGAGGCTATAATTTGCTTGGTCTCAGCAAAGTTGGATAATAGATCGATAAATGTCACCTAATCTGATGAGTCTTGACTTCCGCTTCAACGTTCAGATGGTAGGGTGAGAATTTGGTGTAAACATGAAAAGCCATCCAGCCTTGGTTCAGGTTGCTGGTGGTTGTGTAATTGTGTGGTGACATATCAACAGATCTTAAACCCACAGAACTTTTGGGATGTCCTGGAACAGGAGATTATCATCACCTGCAGCCTAGGAATCTGCAGCAATTGCATGATGAGGCATTTCTGAAGGCAAGAGGGATTTATTTCTCCCCGTTTTTTTTTTTTGTTTTTTGTTTTTAAAACCAAACAACAAAGCAATGTCAAACTATTCCATTATTTTCTGCCATCTTGAATACATCTCATTGCAGTTTTATACTATATATTAATAAAGAAAAACACTGAGACTAATTAAACTACATACCTGTAACTTGATACCTACTGAACTAAAAGTATCTGCAGAGAAAGGCATTTACAGTATCATCTATAATGTAACATGGGATACAAAGTTACCCCCACGAGACCTGTGACTGTATGTTTGGCACGCATATGTAAATGACCCAGTGAGCAAGCCAATGAGAGAGTGGGAGGGTGTGACGGAGGAAAGGGAGGGGGTGCAGAGTGACGCTGGCAGCTGTGTGGATGGTGAGCCGGGCTGTGGATCAAGTGGCACAGGAGGCACAGAGTGAAGCTCGGCAAGCTAATGGCCTGAGGGTCAGCTGGAAACTCAGAGACAGCCAGGAGGTTATAAGGGAAAGCTTCCTCGGCCGATTAGGTGTCTGCAGAGTGCACAGAATCTGCAGAGTCAGTGATTAGGAAAGGAGATGTAGAACATGAGAGATCAGTTATCAAGCACCAAATACCAGATGACTTTTTCATGGTTGGAAAGGAAAAAAAAAACAAAAAAAAAAACAGCTGAAGTTATCTACTGATAATTAGGACGAACAGGAAGGAATCTTTTTTTCTTAAAAGGACATACAAAAAAATAAAAATCTGAATTATGGTGACAAATGCGCAGTGAGGATAGTCATTATGATGCTGTGGTATATCTGAAACACAGCCAATGATAGGTGAGACAAAGTCTGCCATGTCCTGTCATTAAACCAGAAAGCAAAGTGGAAAAATTGCGATTGCTCATCAGGTAGAGGTGTGATGCAGATGAAAAAATGTTCAGTATTTCTGTATGTCTGCCAACTGCTTTAATGTCCTGATGCATTTCATCTCACCATATATTAAGAACTGCAAAAAAACAAAACACTGTTCCTCAGTGGTGATGACGCAAGTTTTGTTACCTAACACCACTTTTAACTCAACTTAGCAGAATGTATTTTTTTTTTACAGTTTTTGTGTGAATTATATTTGTTTTGTACATCTGCTGATGTTTATGACGCATTTTAGCAGAAAGTTGAATTAATAAGTCTGCTAGTTCAACATCCCGAATGTAGCTTTTGATCTCTGAGAAAGCCAAGACCTTCACAAGGTCTTTGCAGACCTATAAATCCAGGTGTTGCCTGAATAGAGGGTGTATTTGTACCTTGAGTCACAATAAATACAACACTTCTCTGTATTTATGCTTCAAGTCTTGACAGTTGTCTAATGAAGTGCAGCTTTTTCACTGGCAAAAGTTCAAATGCGTGCTCTTAGATTTATTTATTTTTTGATGTTTCCTGTCCTCGTTTGTTTCCCCTGTTGAAAGAGTCACTGATCTGCAGCTTTGTTTACAATACAGAATTTGCTGATGCTGGGACTTCACACTATAAAAGGTTGGTGCAACTGTGTCATAATCCTTATGGATAATTGTGCTGGGACTGATAACAGCCCAGTGCATTCTCTCTGATGACAGCTGGGCATACAACATAATATCCAATCGGCTAGCTTGACGTACCAGACACTGAAAGGTGGAGTGTGCATATCCCCTAGATCCCCAGGTTTATCGGGGAGGGTGTTATTTTTTTGTTTTCTTGTTCTTGGATGGAAACAAACATTTATGGCTCACAACTTCAAAAAAAAAACAACGAAAATTTAAAAAAAAAAAAAAAAAAAAAAAAAAAAACTTAGCTCTTTATGAGCAGATTGATGATAACAGGAAAACTTGACTTTTTGATAGTTTGATACAAACTATGCTGTTTACGCAAGACCAAAACAACTTTAAAAAGAATGAATAAACCTGATCATCTTGTTTATGTTCCAGCACAATTAACCCTTATTTTTCCACTTTCACAAACAACATGTCACTGGTAGCACTGCACCAAGAATACTTAGCACTTAATAAAATAATTATTTCAGAACCTTCAGGTTTTGGAAATTTTTTTACTCCTTTCTTCCTTGGTATGGGCAAAGCAGCTGAATGCCAACATTTCCCAGCACATTAATGAGCTCTGGCTAGGTAGCAGAATATATATTTGTTTGACAGTTTTGTATTTAACAGTCAAAAGTGACGATTGACAGGAACAGCGAAGAGAAAGGAGGGTATGCCATGCAATGAAGATTGCCCTGGCTTAACAGACATTGTAATAAGCAGACAAAGTGAATGAATACAATGAAATTACTAAATTACACAAGGTGTAAAATAGTCAAAAATTGTCCCTAAAATATGCATTTGATGAATAAAAAGCTCATTTGAATTCTTATTACTGGCAGAGACATGTCTTTTAGCCTACAAGCCAAACTCATAAGCTCATGAGCTTTCACTTAAAAAAAAAAGAAAAAAAAAAGAAGATACTTAATGAAGTGTCAGAAAGATAAATCTAAAAAGAGCTGAGTGTTTTAGGCATTACCTCACAAAGTTATCATACTGGGAATTATTTATAAAGTACAGCTAGATGTGTCCTCACTGTGTTGTCACAGCACTTGGTACATCGTTGCATGAGAAGCACGATGCAGGCTGAGCGACAGTCAAAAGTGCTGATGCGCTCCTCTACTTGCCATATCATCATCAGCCAGTTGCCCAGACATCATAGGTGGATGAATACAAGCTGATGGTCTGTCATAGTTAGTGCGTGCAACAGCACAGAATTATTCTAGACAGACCTGTCTCCCTTGCAGCAACTGTGCAAACTAGAAACTATATTTAACATCTATTTGACATGACTCAACGTTTCTTCGCTTTTGGTTACTTTGCTCATATCGACATCACTTTGACTCACTTAAATTAAATGGATAGGAGGATAAAATTAAAATCAGCAGGAGTCTGCTCCTTTTAAATTGCGATAACATTTGAGAAATTCCTTTTCCCTGTACCTCGCGTACAGCGGTTCCCTGCAGAGATTTTATGACACATAATGTTCTGTTAAGGTTACAGAGGAGGGAGGAGGAGGAGGACAACAACAAAGATGACAGGAGAGGGAGAGAAGAGAGAGAGCACTCATGGCCTTGAGGAAATAGAGGACAAAATATTGATGCTTTTAGACATGAATAAATAATAGTCCCATTATCTTTCTCACAAATAAAACAGACATGAAGTAGTAGATATAGTTTATCTTTAGTAATCTATTGTCAGCTGTTGTCATCCCTGCAGATCCATAAGTGCTGGCTGATGACATAACACATTAAAGTCTTGCCTCTGTAGCTGTAGGAAGAAAGCTTTCAATGCTTTGAAGCTAGCAGAGCTTGACTCAACAATGCTTTGCTGGAGAAGAGAACCGATGCTTCTTTTACTTAAAATTGTGCTGTAAGGCTTAAACTGCCCAGAAAAGTGAGTTAAAATTCTAAGAATGAACACAAGCTCTTTACAGTAGAGCCAGATGGTCAAAAACATACAAAAAGAAAAAACAAAAACAACAAAAAAAACATGCTTTGCACTAAGAAGACAGCAGGACATGCTTGCTGTGCAAAAAACACAACACCGATATGCTGACTTCCTGTGAGAAAGCCACTCATCGCCTGCTGGTAATCTTAACTCCTCAATCCTTTCACCGAAGCAGAGAAGTGAAACTATCAACCAATCCAAACATCTGTCAACACACCCACCCTAAAGTGGCTCTGCAGGTAAACTATGTGATTTAAGACTCTGAAATGTGGTTGCCTAACAGTGTCAACAGAGGAATATCGCTGTCCTGAGGCTCCTCTAGCTTTCTACACAGACAGAAAACTGATCGCCATGGAAACGCATAATGTACTTTTTCAGCAAGCAGAGGAAGACTGTGTGAATATGGGATGTAGACAAATTCAAGTGGTGTCCATCATCACTTGTATTATTTAATCTTAGCACCATGCTCACAACTACAAAAAAAAAAAATCACTATAACACAAGCAAAAGTTGACACTTTCCCCCTGCAGTGTGGCCAGTCTTTAAAAACTCTACCACCCTCAGAGTATGACGACTGTTGGCTTTTTGTTGATGACATGAAATTACAGATAATTGAGTTTAATTGTGACTCCACAGGTCGGCAGCTCTTTGATACTCTTGTTAATCTATTAGAGGGGAAGATTGCTAATATTTCAACTTACATGGCAGTTATTCAAGTTAATGTTATGATTAACATATTTGTTTTGCAAAGCTCCATGTCTGGAAACAGTTTAACTAGGCAGAAGATCCTAGGTAAGCACAGAAATCATCAATGTGTGTCCCATATTCATATTTTTATGTGCTGTGTGTGCTTTTAAATACATTAAATCCATGGAAACAGCTGGCAAATAAAAATGCAGAGCTCACACTTTTTTTTCCTCCCTTAATTGGACAGTCAACACGAACATTTTTATTTTATGAACTGTAACACTGCATTAATTTTAAAAAATATTTTATTAGATGTATGTTTATACAGTTAATGGAAAGTACAACTGTTTAATGGGCAATTCTGAATTTTAAGGTCTCCAATTAACATTGCTATAACAAGTATACACAGTTTAAACTGTAGCAGTACCAAATGCAGCGACAGTATAGAAAGTCTGTTTCAATGTAGTCTATTTATTACATTTAAACTACAGCCAACCTTTACATGACCTCATTTCCACAGGCTCAAAAGTAATTGGACAAACTAAAATAACTTTGAAAAGTCTTTAACATGGTGATGAAAATCCTTTGCAGTCAATGATTACCTGAAGTCTAGAACCCATGCTCGTCACCACATGCTGTGTATGCACTCTGCCAGGTCTCGACTCTCACTTGTTTGTGGGTGTCTCTGCCTTCAGTTTTGTCTTCAGTAACTCCAAAGTGTGCTCTGATGGTCTGAGATCAGGTGACCAACGTGCACATTGAAAAATATCAAATTTCTTTCCCTTGAGAAACTCTTGGGTTGCTTTCACTGTATGCTTTGGGCCATTATCCTTGTGTACTGTGAAGCACCGTGGGATCAGTTTTGATCTGAGCAGAGAGTACAGCCATGTACACTACAGAGTTCATCCTGCTACTTCTATCAGCAGTCAGATAATTAATAAATACTGCTGAACCAGTTCCACTGGCAGCCATACATGCCCATACTATAGCAGTGTGTTTGACAGAATAAGTGTTGTGCGTCAGATCATGTTTCTCTCCTTACCTCATAGATTTCCCTTCCTATCATTCGGGTACGGGTTAAACGCGTCTTCATCTGTCTAAAGATTTTTATTTCAGAATTACGCCAACACGTTTGGAGATCTTCCAGCGAGGTCTAATCTGGTTTCTTTCAGTTGCATCAACAACTCTCACATAGACAGTTCCAGTGAACTGAATGCAAGTTCAATACTTGAATCAACTCCAGAATGCTTAATTTGTCATGGAATAAATGGTGAACAAGCCTGACAAGACATGAAACAACTTGTCAGTCAACTGTTACTTTTGAAACTCTGAAAATGGGGGACTGTGCATAAAATGACTCTAATTACTGAACAGCTAATGCAATGGTTTTGTCAAACCCCTTTTTTAAGCTAAAAGTCTGTACTTCAATCACATCTTGATCATTTGATCATTAAAATCCACCGTGGTGATGCACAGAGACAAACCTAGAAAAACTGTGTCACTGTCTGACACTTATGGACCTAACTGCAGGTGTCAGCCAGTCCGGTTAGACAGTTATTTCAGCTTAGCACTACATGAGTAGACTAAACTTTGACGCTTTCCCCTTAAAGATGAAGTTTGACCTCAAGCCTCCTGTTACTAGGGCTGCTCCCAGTAAGTAGGCTTTCAAGGTGTAAAGAGTTAATAATACAACAATTCTAACTGCTAAATATTGTGACCTCAAATAGAGCTGATGTCATCTTTTTCTTTGTCATTGTGCAATAAATTTAATATCAAATTATTCAGACAAACGCAGAGGAGTTGCAGGAAACCTTAAACATTGCCATGTTGGACTAACGCTAATCAGTGAGAGCAGCAAATGCAATACTGACAGCTTGGCAGCACCTTTTGTTCAATACTATTAAGTGTTTCTCTCGTTCCATGTCTCCCGAGGGCAGTTATTGATATTGATATTGTTACACAACGATACAGAATATGCACACACATACCTTGGTTCCATCGACACTGATAATGCGGTAGCTGTTACGCGTGCTGTCATAAAAATAGGAGACAGTGACAGCCTGCTTGCTGGCAGGAACCCAGTTCTTCTTGGTAGTTGGGTCGATTTGGAAGACATGGGCCCTGGTGGTGTAGATCGGCTGCTCCCTGAAGAGCAGAAGACAGAGCAGAGGGACGATATTAGAGGGCGATTGAGATAAGACACAACATGGAACTACAGCTCAAGATAACATCCACTGATAAACGAGCCAAATCTCTCTCACACACAACACACACAAACAGAGCTACAGGGTGAATAAAAGCTTTATCACATAAAGTCTGCAGAGACCGTGTGCTTTGTGTTCAGAAATGCAGAGTCCTGAGAGTCTTAGTGTGGACAGGCAGGTGATAATGTAACACAAACCCTTAATTCTCATGGCAACCCAAAGCCATTAGCACATTAACACCCCCCTTCCCTCTCATAGGTGTCAGTAACACACTAGATGTTTGGACTGTGCACTTTTATGTGTTTAGAGAAAGATTTTTCTAGTGCACCACAGTCAGATAATTGACTTTTCTCACACCAGCTGCCTACTACTGGATGCAATGTTAATCTAACCAAGTGATCACATTGTCAAAACAGTTTTTACACTAAACATGCACAGTGCTAATGGCAACATGTCACTCTGATAATGCACATAATGCTTGCCCATTTTCTTAGTATGTTATTATCATGTCACATTTGCAATTACCCACATCCAAAAGCAGTTTTTGTTTTGTTGAACAGTTTATATATTGCACAGCACAAGGCACTGAATTAAACATCAGTTGGATTAATTCCTAATTATGATTTTGCATACATTTGCCATCATCATGAGTCATCTTTTATAATCAAAGAAAACTGCTTTGTATTACTTCGCTTAGCTTGAATGGTAGCACGTTATCCATAAAACACCGATATTAAACCTGTAAACTAATGGGGATTCTCAGGATTTATCGGCAAACGACTGTACTGGGAAACATCGGTAAAATGGAGTCCACTCATTACGGGAATTATAAGTAGATAAAAGCTCTGCTGAGCCCGTCTCTGACTCATTTCAGTGTCCACTTTTAGAAAGTATTCACAAGCTGATTCAAGTTAAGCTTTTGTCCAGCCCAGTTTTACTGCCACGTCTCTGTCATTATACTCAAGCAGTTCTCTCTCCATTTTCAATCTCTTACAGCCTCATTATAGTTTAATCATTTTTAAGTGAAAAGGTGAAACCACACTCGACTTTAAAAAAAAAAAAAAAAAAATGTATAAAACCCAAGTCAGCAATAAATGTGATGGAGAAAAGTTCAAAATCATGTCATCTATCCGTGGGAGTGAAGTAATCTGCCTCTCAGCCATGAGCTGCACACCGCCCTTGTGATTCAGAAGAGCATCAGCATGAGGAGCAGGATCAAGGCGCCTGTTAAACTTGAATGACCGCAGACTAAATACAAATGCTCCTCCTCTCAATGACATCCACAGACACACCTTTATGATTCCGATGACAGTCCTGCTGTTACCTGGAAACATAGCCTGACTCAGTAAGACAAGAAGTGGATTTTCAGCTTTCACAGCTTTTAACAGAGGAGAACAAGAAGAGAAAAAAACCCTAACCTTTTGCAAATAATTTGAACCCCACGCTGAAATAAAAACTGTACAAAGAAAACACATGAAATAAAACCAAAATTGATGGCCTGTATTTGTATAGCGCTTTACTTCGTCCCTAAGGACCCCAAAGCGCTTTACACTACATTCAGTCATTCACACACTGGTGATGGCAAGCTACATTGTAGCCACAGTTACCCTGGGGCGCGCTGACAGAGGCGAGGCTGCCGGACACTGGCGCCACCGGGCCCTCTGACCACCACCAGTAGGCAACGGGTGAAGTGTCTTGCCCAAGGACACAACGACCGAGACTGTCCAAGCCGGGGCTCGAACCGGCAACCTTCCGATTACAAGGCGAACTCCCAACTCTTGAGCCACGATCCCCAATATATGTAAAATTTATTTTGATTTGTATAATTTCAGAAAAATTGAACAGAGCTGACAAAGGAATGAAGAATTGTTGTGACACTTTCAACAACAAAAACAAAACACACACACACACACACACACACACACACACATAAAAACCCCTTCTATTTGTAGATTGCAAAAAATCAGAAACTGTCATTTAAATGTTCATCTATTACTTAATATTTTGGTGTAGTATGAATGACCCAGAGGTTTTTAAATCAGTACGGTAAGATGTAAAAATGTAAAAACTTTAAAACTAGTTAAAAGTCCAAAATGTATGCCCCTTTTCACATTTTCCAAAGTCTTTGGCGGGCCAATTCTGGGCCCCAGACCATATGTTTGACACTCCCCGATTTAAAGAATGCAGACACTGAGTGATCTTCAGGTGACACTGTATTAAAATAGACATGACTCTGTAAATCAATTAAATTTCAAGCCATTGTGATCGCTGGGTTCAGTAAAAAGAACACATCGGTATCTACTACACTATTACACAGTTTCAAAGCTTGTGGTTAAAAATAAATAAATATTTAAAAAAAAAAAAACTCCATTTGAAAGCAGACCATCCATTTTTAGTGTTTCAAGGCAACTATGCAGAAACCTAAGACTGAAAGAGCACTGCCGCTAGAAGCAAAAAAGTAATAAAAAACAGTCTGCCTTCTCTTTAATGATAGTGCTTTAAAAGGACTGGACTCGGGAGGGTTAAAATTTCCACTGGAGGTTCTCATTTCAAAAGGCGAGTGCAGGTGGTTGAAATACTCCTCTATAACGTTCCAAGAGTGAGGAATAATTAAGTGGAGTGGCTGAGATGAGAGGGATCATAGGACACCTCAAGAACTTAATAATGGATACAAGCTGAAGAATGTGGGGAGACAGATTCAAAGTACTTGTTGGAAATCAAAATGTGAATTAAAAAATACTTTCAGAGACAAAATATAGATTAGAAAGATGCCACTGCTTGGTACAAATAACCTGACTGTTGTCAATGCTTTGTTATTCTGATTGCAGTATATTTTAGTAGCTTGTTCTGAGCACATACTGATCATTTTGTTATCCTTTCTTTAATTCCAAGGGCCCTCCAACCACCTCCAACTGACACCAAAAGAGCTTCTGTCCCACAAGGCACAGTCAAATGCATTGTGAAAACTGTGCCTTCACAGAGGAGTGAAATGCAATGAACCGTGCAAACATGCATAACACACTCATGAACAATCCTTCCTCAAAGGCATCCAAAACATTGCAAATGGTTATAGAAACAGAAAGTGACATAAGTAATTGTGTCAAGAAGGGGGATAAAGCCTCTGGGGAAAAAAACAAAACAAATCTACAGCTGATCATCAGTTGTATGAAATGGGTGTTCTTGTGACTGTCGCTTTAGGAAAATAAAGAAAATGTTGGATGCAGCCCCCCCTCAGTGCTGACATCGGGGAGTAAGTGGGCTTTCACATGCTGTTCAGCCATCTGAAGAGCACTTCAGTGGAAGCATATTGATGCCTTGAGTAGTGAGCTACAGTACAAGCACAGCACAGTGCAGTTCGTTCCCACGTTCCTGGAAAACAGGGAGAACAAAATGTTTGCTGGTATTACATGTATTTTGCTGCGGTCCATAGTGTGTCGGACCCACACATTTACACAAGCCCATACTGTAGATTCTAGTCTTTTGTTTTGGATTTCACCTTCAATTCTCCATCTAAAGCTAAGACCTGGCTAAAATGCACTAAACGCTGAACTCTAATGACTGCAACGATAGTAAAACAGCCCTTTTGAGTCAGAAATTTGGATGCTGTGATGTATGAACAGCCCTCAAGGATGATCTGTATGTTACGCCATATCTTAAGCCAACATCAAACTCCAGGGCAGAAAAATTAAGTTGTCATTTCCTCAAATGGGCACTTCAGGATATCTCTAAAAGCTACTCCACCCCCACAGAATCCCAGGTTAAAATACTCAACTTTACAGCCGAAACGTGTCTCTTCAGGCTGTCTGTTTTTCTGTCTCTATAGTAAATCCACCTGTTTGTGACCACTCCACAGAGTGAATTTATTTTTAAAAACACATCAGTTTAAATTGTGTTGAGGCTTCGTGGGACTGGCAGCATTGAGTCACATGCGGATTTCTCTTAATCAGTGTCAGGTAGTAAAAGACAAAAAGGAGTCAGCTGTTAGTTTTTCTGGTTAGTAGATTTAATATAGTGTTTTTGCTAGCTTAAATTAGCATCTCCTCTTAATATCAAAATGAGTAGAGTTGAATCCCGATAACTAGTCTAGCTAGCCAGCACAAGTATTAGCTCACCCAAACACAGTAATGGCCAGTTTGAAGAAAAATGATCAAAATACCACCATTTCCATCTTATAAGCATCTATAAGAGTCATTCTGTCCTCTGACAATTAGTGATGATTTAATGATAATTTTATTCTCTGTAAAATCCCAAATGTGCTTCTAAAACATTGTTTACACATCACTTATCTGCCTCCACAAAATCTTATCACTTGGACTTGGACTTTTATGGCACTTTTCTACTCTGAGCACTCAAAGCACTTTTTATTACAAGCTGTATTCACCCAATCACACATTCATTCAAACAAGACTAGACTTTGTCTAGCATTCACAATCTTATGGACGCATCGGGGGAAACTTAAATTCAATATCTTGCCCAAACCAAACTGGAGCAGTTGGGATTGAACCACCACAGCAACAGAACCACACAATTTTTTCTACTGCATTATATTTTCTTTGTTATAACCCTTTTTACTGTTTCATTACATTCATTTTCTTGGGCTGGTATCTTCCTTCCTAAACATATGTAATGGTTCTGAGCTAGATACACTGGTACAGCTGCTGTAATGTGATGCCAACAAATCAATTTTGAACATTTTAAGCACGGGGATGTGCTTAGGAAAATTAATCAAAATCATCTGAGTATTTTTTTTTTTTTTTAAATTTAAAAATCTGAACAAACAATTTTTCATGCTGAGAAACGTACACATGTTTGATTAACAGGGTACAGATGGTCCCTTTGTTGTTGCAAAGCTTCACTGCAACGGGCAAAGTGACATGTCTCATGGACAGAAATACTTTAATGCACTGTTATGAATTGCCGGTGAAAATAATGTCAGACAGACAAGCTGGCAGGCAGCACATATTCATGAGCTAATAAAGCTTTTACTTCCATTGGGATTATGGTTCTCACAGAAATGAAAGCCTAATAAATTCACTGTCCCCTTTAAGCCTAATCTCGGTCTTCATCTGCTTTGGGAACAACAAAACCCATTATACAGATCACTGTTGTCGCTTTACATAGCCACACGCGCTGACCTTTTCAGTGCCAGTGTCTCGAGCCAGCTCAGACTGGCAAGGGAAGGAGGAGTGAAAGGCCGCTGCTGAACACATGGATGCACTCACACAACTGTTTAATGGATTTGTCTGATCTGCTTTTCTCAGATAAAAAGCATTAGGTTGATTGATTTTACTAGATATAAAAAAAATAAATGAGGAAAAAAGAAAAGAAAAAAAGACGACAACATTTGGGACTCTACGACCACTGGATACTTTGTCCCGCTGCCTGTCAGGCGTTCTCTGTCCCCATCTGGTGCTTTGAATAATTTACAGGTGTGTGTGTGTGTGTTTCTATGTGGGGGTGCAGGTCTGAGTTAGACTGCACTGTCTATGCTTACATACACCTACACACGCACCTCAGGACTGTACACACTGATAACGCAGCAATCGTGTTTGTTGTGTACCAGCAAAAAGATTTAAAGTGAGCTGACAGACAGATCCGTCTACTCAGAGTACCCCACCTATAAATACATGCATTTTTAACCCTTTCACACATAGTGGTCACTACAGTAGACAGCTATTCAAAGGCTGTTTTCTTGTATCAGCCTTTCACAGAGTCAGTGTTGATGGTATACTTGCACATAAACCACTACATTGGACACTGATGTGTCACTCCATACCCTGCCACCCACTCCAAAAGGTGATGTTGTCCACGTAAGTGGACAAGTAAAAAAACACTCTTTGAAAAGTACATTTTTAAAAAAAATGAAGCTCAAAAAACTATTTTTTCATGCCTAAGGTGAATAAAAATCCTGATTGAGATTGTCATAATTCATGCATGAAAGGGTTAAAAACAATCTTGCCTTGAGAGTAATAACTCACAAAAACTTATAACTTAGGTAGGTAGCGATTAGTCTAACACCATACACAGCTAAGAAGGATTATCATGCAGCTTAAAAAAGACATTTTAAGATGATACAGGATGGCATGGTGTTCTGAGAGGAAGTGTGAATAAACAGCAGACAGCTTCTATCTTTGAACAGGAGCCTGGGATGGTGATTTTCATGCAAGTGCTTGCAGTCACTTTGCACTTGTGTGCTGCTACATCTGTGCAGATCAGGCATGTTTTTCTTTCAGTAACAAAGACAAACAGCTTTGTCCAGATTCCTGAGTATAGGAATCCACTCCGGGCTTACCGCACCCACAGACAAACTTTGCTCATCGAGCTCTCGGTCTGATAGAGGATTTAGAAATCTGAGGTTAAACGCTAAAGCATTTAACGTCACTCAAACAGGCTTTGAAACTGGTTTAACAGAAATCTGCTGCGTCAGCAGCTTCAGCTATGCGAACTGCATTCTTTACATCCCTACAGAAAGTTAATGTGTCTCACTAAACACAAGGAAGCTCGTATCACTGCAGTAAACCTGTGTGACAGTTTAACCTCACAAGGTGGTAATGTTTGAAAATTAAATGTGGAGCCAAGGGTGGTTATGTAAAAACATATTTGGGTAATTTTTCACATCTTAAAAAAAGAAAGGTTGATCACTTGTGACAGTAAGGCCCGATTCTTTAGAAAGTTCAGTGTCATTTTTTCTAGCCTGCAGTACCGTTACAAAGGTGTCAGATCGCTCACTAAATAGGTTAGAGAGATGGCATCGCCACACGCTATCTGGGTTTGCACCATGTCTCGGGCATTAAATGTGCAAGAGATGAATAAAGTAGTCACTTTTACATGGGTGCAATTCCAGAGGCATAACAATATGTTTGAGAATAGTAACCTATAATATAAGATAACCTCTTTAGTCTCTTTGCCAGTGAGACTTCATATTTCATTCCTTTTGAATCCTCTAGAGACTGGACCACATTACGCTCAGCTGCCTGATGTGAACACAAACTGTGCAACCATCTCACTAATAAAAAGAAACATCCAACATTAGGAAGTCAAACTATTTTTTTGGTCTTTTACTCCATTATTTTTTTATTTTTTTATTCCTTTAGAGACAATTTCACCACAGTGAAAGTTTTCTTGATGAAACGGGCACTAAAGCAGGACAATCAGCAGGCTACCCCAGTTACTTAAGCTCATTATATCACTCATAGAGTAAGTATAAAGTGCTGTCCTTGTCCCTATGTGGTCTGAAAAAATATATATATGCAGATTTCGCTGCCTGCTCGAAGAACTTTAGTGACAAATGGGGCATTATTCACTTGTCAAATATCCACGGTAAAGTTGCAGAAACACTCACTGGGAGCAGTTATCCTTCCTCACTTTCTCTGCTGGTCCTGTCAGTAGCACTCCACATTACAAGAGGCTTTAGAGTGTAGCACAATAACAAAAGGACATCTTTTCCCATATGAAAAAAAAAACTGTGTCACAAGGTGTACTGTTCAAATGTGGCAACATGAATATGGAAAATTAGAAATGAGTGTATTAATTTGCTAAGCATAAAACACTAGAAATCATCAACTTGGATTCTCATTATCCTTTTTTTGCATGTTAGGTGAGCACCGCTGAGGCATGGTGTTATATTTTATCTGCGGGTCCTGATGGAGAGCGGCGCCGCCTTATTAGCGAGAACGGCGTGTTGTCTGATTGAATGAGCAAAGTAAGCAGCGGAGGAAATTCTCTCTGGGTTCATTACTACTAAACCACCTGGGCTTTCCCTGCAACAAACACTTTGCTCAACTAATGATGTCAACAGGTCAAAGGAGGCCACTGTATATATATATACTGTATGCAATAACAGACTTCAAGGTCTAGTTAGCAGAGAACTACAGCTCTATATTATGCTTTCATTTTCTTTCTCCTGACATTTACAAAACAGGAGCACGATGTCTCAGCTTAAAACCACTCGCATTAAGTCACTGTTAAAGGTTATTTTATGGCATCTCTTCTGCACTACACTATCCAGTGCAGGAAGAAACAACCATTAGGAGGGAAGAGCAAAATAAGCCCAAATTCAACACTACTGCTCATAAACTGACTAATTACAAGCATTTCTATTTTACTAAAAAAAAAATTCCCATATTACCAGAATTTCCAATCTCTATAAAGCTATAGTAAAAATTTGATATGCATGAGAGATACTATTTAACTCCCGTGCCTATTGTAACTCAGTACTGCAATACGGTATCCACAATTAGGCATACAACGTTTGATGCGTCGCGAGGCAATTATCCAAACATACATCAAGACATTTGTGCAACTGAAGAGGAGTAAATGCTGCTGTTATGCTACTTGGTTTGTTTACTAGCATTAAAATCAGTTAATTACGGTAGCTCTCTTGCTTTAATACACAGTCCACCTTTGTCAGGGAAATCAGTTTAGTCCACTTACATATTCAATAGAAGTATCTATAATTGGCTCCATGCTATTGACGATTGATGATCTCAAGATAAAACACTTGTTAATATTTTGTCCCACTCCTTCCACAGATCATGATCAGGCTCTGAGGGCCGAAACATTATAAATTTAGTAATCGGGCTGTTTCTCATTTTGGCAAATTGGAAAAACAGCTGGAAAAATAGTAAAATAATCTTTACATATTGCTTTAATGCAGGATATTTTAATTTTGTAGAAAACATTCTGTCTTAGGCATGACTGTGGTAAACTTTGTTTTATTCATTTTACCAATGACCTTCATAATCAATGCCAGGTCTGGCATCACTGAGTGTCCCATGCAACACAGGCAGCAGGCCAGAATCAAACAAGCCACCACAGCAGGTCTCCCTCCACCACACTGAGGCGGCAGGACACAGAGCCCAACGTAATGTGAGCGCTCCAAGGAAAAGGAAGTGAGGAAGTCTCCACAGAAGCACAGCATGGCAGCAGATGGCCTCCTAGGCTTCAACCATCTGGTGATGAGACGTCCAATCCGCCATCAGCCTGTCCCCTTTCATTTACACATGATTCTTTAACAGTAAGACCTGCTCCTATTCCCCAACTGCACCTCTACAGCCATCCCCTCCAGCCTTCGGACACAGATGGAGAACATAGCCTCAGATTAAGCTTACAGTCCACTCTCCTGTCAGGGCAGCCAAAGGACCCACTGTCACGTCACATGTCACAGAGCCTAATCAATGAGTGTTAAACCTTTATATGCCATTCTCTGGCCAGCCAGGAGATTATCATCTATCCTTGTGTTAGGCCTGCTCCCAGCATGGCTTACTTTAAATAGCAATATGCTGATTGCATTGCTGTCTGTGTGGCTGCCTATTCAGTAGGGGCTTTCAGGCAATCTAGGCTTTATGTTGGAATAATTCCAGAGATGCAGCCCTTAAGCTGCAAAACTGTACTTAGAAACAGAATTCTCATCGCTTTCTTTCCCAGTGCTACCGTCTGAATTTCCTCCCCCTCTCCAATTCACCAGTCTTTAATTACATAGGCTTGATTTATTCTTTTTTAGGACATGCCGCACATGACGTACACATACACATGCACACATACAATGCTACAATTTGGACCAATATGTAACAGTATATACTCAATAAATCGTGTGGAAATGGCTGAACAACAAAAAGTGTCTCAGGGTCAAGAGGGTACTGATAGATCATTTGCTCAAAGAAATATGGTAACAAAGGGACACGTAAAGATAGAAATCGAGGGTGTTAATGTGTGTGTTGTCTGACTTATAGTTAATCTATAACTTCATTTAGGAGACAGGAGCTTCAGGGACAAAGACACACACACACACACACGGCAAATGATCTACAGCTCCCTCCACCAAACACAGACTCATTCTTATCTGTTGATTTGCTGCTTCGTGCAAAACACATTGCATCATTAGCAGGTGTGCTCAGGTAGTAATATATACACTGCAGAATTAGCAACACATCTGCTAATTATTGGAAGGCAAACAAAAGAATTCCCCTCCCCTTTCTTTAATTTAGTCCAGTTACTTCAAGGTTTAAGATGTGATAGGCATTGTTTTTTGGGTCTTGTTTTACACAAACACACAAGAATTCATCAGTAATCTCCATCATTCAGTTGCAGCGTAATGAGCAACATTCATTAAGTTATTTCTTAAGGAGAAAGTTTCCAGTTTCAGTTCTCACATTTGATTCGCTATTACTATTATTATTATTAAATATTTTGTTTGCCTTCTATGAGAGTAAATTTCATTAGTTGTGATTTGGACTCCTGGTCAGACAATCTAACACAGTCACAACATGCTGATTCAATCACTGCTGTAATAGCTGCTGATTCAAATGCATCAAAGCAACAATACTGAATCAGAAGTGTAGGAGATTGGATTTATCAGCCTTCCATAGTTTTGATTTTTCACTGCTGCTCAGGTATTGCAAAAAGGAATTTTAAGATTTTTTTATTTTTTTTTATACAAGCAACATTTGATTACCCCGAAACTAATTGGAATGACAAAGGCAGCCAATGTAGTTTCAAGGAAGTCCTGTGGGATAAAATTTCATAGAAGCCATTTGTGCCCTCCTTCTTAAAAAGGTATTTAGCTGACAAGTAACACCACTGCTTAGCACTGAGTGAAAGTAGAAAAGAAAAAGAGAACTTTTGTGCCTGTGAGTAGGTGGGAACTCCTGCTTTGGCCTGGCTGCCATGCTTGTCACAGATCCACTGCATGGGTCAGTTTCATGACACAACACAGCTGAGTCCTTTGAAACCGGCTGGGTGAGTACACCAAACTGGCGAAAGGAAGTCAGGACTGTTGAACTGGTTTCTTACGCATTAAAATACTGAGGAAAAGCAATCACTTTGGTATGGGGTGGTACTCATTACATAATTGAGCATTTATGCAGCTAGTGATTCACGCCTCACATCATAGTTTCCATAAATCCAAGTTTTGTGTGTTACAAGTGGAAGAATTCCTAAAATAAATAAATGAATAAATAAGTGATCTAGAATGAGGTTTAAGTCTGAAAAGTTTTCCCTTTTTTGTGTGAAATTAAATACAATCCAGCTGCTTGGAAAGCATAGACAGGGATATATGTAGATGTGCAGAAAGAGGGAGAGATGGTGATTGCATAACTGTGGCAGTGAGCCACAGAATCAACATTCATACCACAGTATAGAGGCAAAATACTGTACGGTACCATGTAAAACTACTGTGGGAGTACACGCCACTACTTCCAGTACTGTGGACAACACACATACGTACAAATACACACTTCCACAAGTACCACCATCTCTCCTCATTAGTGGGCAGTGTTGACTCTGACACCTCCATATCATAACCCTCTCCAAACCATATTCCTATCCTGAAGAAAAGGAAGAAGCGGAGCACTCAAGAATGATCCTTTTGAAATTCTGCTCATAAATAAAACATAAATCCATAATTATAAATATGGCATCAACCCCCCACCGCACACACACATATATACACACATCTGAATAGTCTCACTGACAGTCCAACAAGAGTCACCTCATTAATTTCCCCACATTGCAACACAATCTGGCAATAAAACAGAGGTGATCTTCTCACAACCTGGCGCTTGAAATCAGCGATATTTAGAATTAAATGTATTTGAGGGCTGACAGGTGAAACGGGCAGCTCTGGGGGTATATTTGCCGTCTTTTCGCCGCACAAACACATTTTTAGTCAGCGCAGGTGTCATGAGAGGCGCTCTGAAGGGCAGCGCTTTCTGGATTACTCACCCCATTGCCGCGGACTTGAGGAACAACTCCTTATTTTTTTCTTTAATCTGAAGGTTATGTATTGGCTGGGTTGAGAGGAAAAATAATGTTTCAAAAGCGCAGTCCGTAGATGATTAGCGGTCCAAAGAGTTCATAACCCCGTGTGCCAGCTCCGAACAAGTCCTCTTGCCGCTGAGAGACAGCTGAGATATGGGGGAGAGAGAGAGCAGTTCTTCGCAAACTCGACTCACCGGGCTGTCAAGCTCAGTCTCACAGAAGCCCGTTCAATTCAGGAAGTTTTTTCCTCCTCTCCTCCTTTGTTTTTCCTGTTCACATGGGCGGGTGTGAATCCCACCTTGGCGTGGCTTCTCCCTCGCCGCCTTCAAACAATCGGCGCTGGTGAGTTAAGTTAATGTTTGTATTTCGCTGCTCTACGCTGAGCTTCTTCCTCCACAACGGGCTGTTTCATATCAACGGCAGCAGCAGCGACACGGGGCGGCTTCCACCTGCTTTCTCCTTTCAGCCACCCACTGTTTCCTAAACCTGTCATATCTGTGGTGGCGTCTGCGGTTTTAGATGGACTTTCAGGCCAGACTGGAGTTTTTTAGTCATAAACAAAAAAAATAATAATAATTTTCAGTTAAACCCGACGGTTTTTTAAATAAAAAATAAAAATCTGATGCACTTACATGTTTCCATTCACTGTGCTGGCTTCCACCAGTTTGCCCTTTCTCCCAAATTAAGCGGAATAACTGTTAAAGCAAACTTTGCTACGCCACTTATTAGCATGTAATTGTGTCAATTAATAGGTCTTGAATCTTTTCATGATGGTTGTTGGACTTTTTTCTTCTATCCCCTAACTGCCAGGTAACGTTCATTAATCTCTGGCAGGTGCGCGCGCTCCCAGAACCGTTAAAATTTGTAGAGGTTTGTTCCGGGGGGGAAGGATTTCAGCGACGTACGACACTGAAATTTCAGAAGTGGAAAGTGTCGCTAAAGCTAACGACGTACTTGTCACATTAAGGTATTTTTTTCCAAAGCCAGAGATGTAACTGTTTTTAATCTAGTTTTATTTTTCGTTGTTTATATGTTGGATAACTACTATTACTGTCCAGAATAGTTATCTTATTGGGAACACGCGGTTTAGCAAGACCAAGAGGGAATACAAACACGACGCCGCGATAGCAGCTTTTCTGTGATATTAAGTATTTCAATTATTTGTGTGCTCACAGAATGACCGAATCTGCGGAAACCCAGCAGAACTACGAGGAGATGTTCGCACACAGGTTCTCCTCGGAGGATCAGGAGTACCAGGAGTACTTAAACCGTCCTGCAGACCGCCCTCCCATCGTGGAGGACTGGAGGAGTCGTGGGGGAGGAAACCAGAGGGGCAGAGATAACCGGTAGGGCTGCTTATTGATTTCATTTTGTCATTGCGAAACTGCTAACGATTGAGAGAAGCGATAATGATAGAAACACCGCTGTAATGTAGGTGATAAGCGTTAGAAAATATTAAGGAGAATTCCCCTAACCATCGTGTAGCTGGGATAAGGAATGAGAGATTCTGTTTAGATGCTCTGAACCAGTAAAGAAGAATGCAAAAGACTTCTCATTAAGTAAGGCAGTTTTCCACTGAAAAATGACAGCAAGATAGTCAGAGGGGTGAAACTGTCCTTAAAGATCAGTATTCCACTATACCATTGATCTGGACAGTGTACTATGAAGTACGTTCGAGATACCGCTGATATATTTTGAAAGGCATGGCACTGGCAGCATCTACCCAGTCGCAAGCCCCCCCAACCAACCAACCACACAGGACTCCAATGATCTGTGTGACTGTGAACCAACACAGACACATTTATTCTGCCCTTCACCCAGGACCAGTTTGCAACTTGGAGCAAATTACTTGAGACAGCACACAAACTCCTCCCCTGTTATAAGGTGGTGATTTGTGGAGTGGTGAAAAAGAACTTCCTCCATCCTGAGAGAGAGGATGAAAGCTCGATCATTCAGGTGGTGCACAGAATAAAGCCGCTACTTTCACACATATCAAAAAGAGCCAGTTGTGGTGATTCAACCATCTGACTAGTTTCCCTCCTAGGTGAGGTGTTTAGAGCATGTCCTACAGAGGAGTTTCCAGGGCCAACCCAGGACAAATAATTTCTTTAGTCATTTCAAGACTTTGTCTCTCAGCTGGCTTGGGAACACCTCGGTGTCGCAGCACAAGGGCTAGAGGAGGTGACTAAAAAAAGGGAGGTGTGGGCATATCTGTTTAAACTCCTCCAGGAGCCACGAAAGAATGCTGATGAAAATGAGGACTCTGTAAATTATAAATCTGCTGTAACGAATACATCTGATGGATTACAATTGTTATGCAATGAAATTAATGTAGTGTCTGTAAGATGGTTTTAGTTTCGTTTGTAATTCAGATGCAAGCTTTGTCTGTGAGCAAATTTGATGTAAGGTTCATAAATGTGTTGTGTGACCCCATTAATAATTGTGTATTGAAATTCTCCAATATTTGTAGAAAATGGCACACACAAAAAAATCAAGGAATAAGGCTAGATCTCAAAATCTGTGTTTGTTATGCTCTTAAGAAAACTTGGCCCCAATACAGTCTGCCCACAGAGGTCAGAGGGATCTTCCAGGAATGTTGGCGCTATTTTCCAGAGAACCGATTAATCCATAGGTGGTAATTTTGGACCTGTTAATATCTAATCTGGAGCATAGCCTGCAGGTTAGGTTGGTAGAATAAGTTGCCATGGCGATGTACCCCAGTAAGAAGTGAACTGCCTTCATAAAACTGAAATCCCAGCATTAACACAGAAGTTTCTGGAGGAGTTTCCTGGTATTTTTACCTTCTTGTAAATGAGAAATCTATTTTTAAATTGTGATGAGAGATTAGAGAAACCCAGTAAGCACGACTCACAATACCATAGTAGTTTATGAGGACAACTTAAGCTAATGTCTATCAATCACTGCCTGTTGTTTGTTAATTTTATGTCATCATCAAGGTACCATGACCGTGGTCACAGAGGACGTGGATGGGGAGGAGACCACGGTTGGAGACGAGATGATCGTGGACAGCAACATTGGCACGACAGAAACCGAGACAGAGAGCGAGACCGAGACCGGCACTGGGGACATGGAAGTGGGTCTTATTCAGGGCGGCCAAGCTCCAACCAGGGATACGTCTCCCATCAGAGACCACATCATGATCGCTACTGATCTCTTTTGTAATCTCTCAGGTGTTACAAGTGTTTAAAGTATTTGTAGTCTTTCAGCTCACATTGTAGTACTATATGCAGGAGTGTGCAACTAATATTTCTTTCAGTGATTCAAGATGCATATATAAGCCAGGATGAGCGATGTATAAACTAAAAAGTCTTTTGTGTTTATCATTTTATTTTTGATGCACTGATTTTTACTCTCCAAATTAAAATTCCTGGCAGGTAAATGGGACTGTGTGACTCTGCTGCTTTTCTGCTGGACTTCCACTTAGCCCCCCCCTCCTTAATGTTTTCCCATGTTATTTCACTGCTCAGCCCTGTTGTCATATTTGGATGTCTTAACAGGAGATAGATTTGCAGTATTCTGCAGTGGAGCTCACACTGAAAATGACTGTTTCTCTCGGGTTTGTGGGCTGCCGTATAATTTCATTAGCACATTATTGCTCTGAAATTTCACAGGAGCATTGTTTTGTTTATTTTCTGCTACTGTTTTATATGCTTTGGTATAAAATTGTGTGGTACAGTGTTGTAACAAACACTAAACCAGAATTTGCAGCGAAAACGTGTAAGCAACACAGCTTCAGTTTTCTGTGTCAGAATGTTATGCAAGGACATGTAGACTTAAGAACTAATCTGCTGTCAATGAACTAAATTTAAAAAACAAACGAGAGATTCCTGGAGGGGGGGTTGAGTTATGTAGTTTGATATTTTTATTTTTAATAAAGAGTCTTGTTCCCAGCAGAAACAGTTGCTAATAATTTATTGGAGATAATTTATAGGGATGTGTCTAAAAGTTCAAAAATTGATAAGATCAGATATTGGCCTTTGGTCTGTTTGCATTAAACATATTTCATTTTTCTACTGTATGCTATTTTGTTATTTTCTTTCTTTCATTTAGTTGCACTAAGCTGACACCAAAGAATCATTGACCTTGTGTTACATACCATATAAATAGTAGTTTTTCATAATGTGTGTGTATACACGCACACACCCGTTCAGCTATCTTAGTGAGGACCATCTTGTTCTTTTTTTCTTGAGGTAGTTGTGTTGTAGCTTGGACTTATGTTTTGGGTCATTATCTTGCTGTGGGATGAACCCATAACCAACTAGGTGCATACCACACGGCATTGCATGGTGCTGCAAAATGATATGGTAGCAGTTTTGGTTCAGGGTGCCTCTCACTTCGTACAAGTGACTGACCCTGGATCCAGCAAAACAGCCCCAGGCCATCACACGTCATTCTCCATGTTTGACAGTTGATGCAACACACATCCTTTCTCCTACCCGACAGCATACAAAGGTCCTGCATGATGACCCAAAGATTTCACATTTTGATTCATCAGTCCTTAATACCATCTTCCAGTCTTCAATAGTCCAACGGACAATCAAATCTTTTTATCAGTTCTGAAACAAATGAGCAACCCAGTGTAGGATAATCAGAAAGTAATGGGTTCATGCTTCATGCTGGGTTCATGACCTTTGTTAAAGATTAGCTCACATTTTAACACTAAATAAGCAAAACCTTACTGCAAAATTCCTCAATAAGTGGCCCAGGCTTATATCTTTATTGTATTCAAACACATTTCAGAATAACCCAATCAGTATATTCCAGGAATTTTGATTTTGGGACCACTGTGAATTTGCTAAACCAATATTGAGATGGCTTTGGACACATTAGCCGTCTCTCCAGCGAAGCAGCAAGCAAATCGCCGCACTGTTTCATCACTGCCTGGATTCAGTTCTGTGCTTTCTATTTATGGACCTGGTAAAGACAGGGTTAACAGTTCATTTGAACTTCAGCAGTGCAATCAGCTGTGATGATAAGCGAGGGAGGGAGGAAGGAGGTTAGGCCGTAAGTGCGTGGGGGATGTGCTGAAACTGGCACACTGTGGAGAATGCTGCCATCACCACTGTAATCAGTTTAGATTAGAGAGTTGTCACCCGAGACTGCTGTGTCTTCACAGCACAGCGATGTCTTGTGCAGAGTAGATCAGTAAGTAAAGTAGGGGTTTATTTACAGAGAAATATCTAAAAATTCCAGACTTGTGTTTACGTGGCACAGGGAAGGAGTGTAGATATTCCCATCTTTCATGGTCATTTCACTTTCTTTGTTATCAGTGCTTTGGCAAATCATAAAAGTATAATCTGAGGAGAGTTTACAAATTAAGGTCAGCAGATTTATATGCAGTATTATAAAGAGAAACCCAACACATCACCACCCAGCAAGCACTTGGCAAACAGTGGGCAGTAAGAAACTTCAGTCATAACTAAATTCAGGCTGGGCGGCCGGCTGTCTTCACCACTTCGGGTGAGCGGAGAGAGAAAGGATGAGCGCTGAAAAACAATAAACACTGAGCAGATTGGTGGTGCCAGTAAACAAAAGATCAGGAACACACAGCTCCAGAACCAGACGCACAGGCTCTGGAAAGAGAGGGGACAATGCAAAAACTATCCAAAGTGAATGACCTGCAATAGTCGTCAATCAAATTAATTTACATTGAACGAGAAGAGAGCAAAGCCTAGATGATAGGTGCACTGTGGGAGGTCCCACAAAAGAAGGGCCTATAGCATCATAAAAAAGGATTTTTCAGGGAACCACCTCTTATTATAGGTTTTCATCAAAAAGGAAAGTTTTAAGCCTACTCTTGAAAAAACAGGTGGTGTATGTCTTCTGAACTCAAACTGGGAACTGGTTCCTCGGGAGAAGAGCCTGATAGCTGAAGGATCTGCCTCCCATTCTACTGGAAATCAACAAGTCAAGTGCTGTGCTGAGACAACAGAGTACTCTAAAATTTTCTGATAGTGATAGTCATTAAGAGCTTTATACAGTATTTTATGTTCCAGTCAGTGAAGGTAAACTACTGTGGAAAAGGTTTAAGCCACCCTCGTTTCTTTATATTCTACTAGAAAATTCTAGAAAATTGGGATACGTGCAATCATACATGGAAACACAGTACATATGACAAAAACATGACGAAACAGAGTTTTCACAATTTCAATAATCTTGAAAGTGTTAAAGCATGGGTGTCAAACATAAGGCCGAGTTGCCAAAATTTAGCTCTCCAGAGACTCCAGTTTGGCCCACTGTACAGCTTTGAAAATGAAAGGAGCATACAACACATATAGCTCATTAATTGATGTGCTTTGTAAACTGGTACTACTGAAGTTTACTATGGTCACAGTGAACAAACACTTCCCAGTGTCTCAAGTTATTACAAGAGTAAGCTAAAGTCATATTTCTTATGGTTTGTCCCTGCTAATAGCACGACTCTCTGGATGGCATTGCTGGCAAAGACTCTATAAGGACCCACACAGTGTTGTTCACTCTGTCATCAGTCTGGATGGATAGTGCCTGCATTTTATAGAGGATATATGATACAGAATTTGGTGTTTTCCCCTGACATTTCCTTCTCTAACACTAATGATAGTTTTTGCTTTTCATGGATTGTCAAAAAAGTGGGTCTTCGTGCTCGAATCCTGCTTTGAATGTATTTAGCTTACGTAGTATAGAATTTGGTGCTGATATTAACACATCACATCAGAAGGACTGCCTGTCAGATTGAGATGAACTGACATCCCCTTTGAAATCCTCAGAAACTAGACTCAACATAAAGTTCACACAGCTAGAAAGATTAATCCAAAGGTCAGCATGTTAATCCGGTCCTTTGTGTGACACAGAGTGTTGACTGTACTATCCCTTAGCCAACACATTCATTGCACTCATCTCTTAATGCAGCATAAAGCATCTGGTTAAGCAGTTTTTGCCACATTAAGAAAATAAATGTGCTGCTTACTGTTATTTCTTTGACTACCAGGTGGAGACCTTTTGAATCCCCCTCTAATCAATCCCATCATGTTTTAATTGCAATCATTACGCTGGTAATGCATGATGAGACTTGGAGATTGTAAGAAAAGGAAAACAATAGAGAGAGCCACAGTGAGGGACCGACAAGAGTATGCCCTCGGTGTGGTCTGCCGGGCTGTCAGGCTTCATGTGGCCTGTTTGTGACGATGCAATGTGACAGCAATGGAGACAGTGCGCTGGGGGCCATGTCCTTGATGATGAACTCATCCACTACAATCATCACTCTGCCCCCCCTCCTCTTGGAAGAGCATGCACACATGCGCTTGTGCGCACAATACACTACAGCCACCCCGGAAACACGCACAAACACGCAGGATCCCCCAGCCCCCGGAGCACTCGGCGACCTACATCTGGTGTTGGAGAGTGCAGGGGCTAAGGTTGGTCCGGGCCAGCCAGCCCCCAGCAGACAGTGCAGAGTGTTCGTGTAGCGAGTGGCGTGTGTAAATGGCAAAGCGCTCCTGCTCTGCTCTTTTGTGTTGAAATGAATGCCTCCAGCATTCAAACAACACTGTGCACAAGTGTACCTTGTGTGCACGAGCACACGTGCAGCTAGAAGCCACGTGATCATATATGCACTTAATTAACAATTAAGAATAGGTCGCAAAGTGAGGTTTGAATGCACCCTGGTGCTTTGCTCATCCGAATGCACACTCTGTAACTTAATCATGCAGCTGCCCAGGTCATCCATGTGAAGACGGTGGACTGTGGTGCAGAGGAGCGCTTGTTAGTCTGATTATATCAGGTGGTACTCTAGTGGCACACATAGACAGCTCTAGGAATACTTGGTGGAAGAAGCATTCAGACCTGATCCTTTACTAACCTGGTGAGAGATGTATTCAGTAGTGGATGTGAAACATAACAAGAAGCAGCTTTTTGCCACTTTTTGCAAGCAACCATAGGCCAAAAAGGTTTCTCATGAATTAAAAGCTGATGCTGTTATTATCAAATTCAGCATATGTAGTAGAAAGGCCAAATTGTAAATTCCCATGTTATAAATAAAATGCAGGTCATGAAAATTCAATGTATTTCTTCTCTCATGGGAATACAGAAAGAAATGGCTTTTCTCTTGTTACCAAAGATGGCTCCATCTTCCAAAACCTTAGATGCTCCGCTCAGTCCATCTGTGTCTTCCTCATGCAAACCAGTGATTGGCTGAGGGACAGGCTGACACACAGAACTACACCGAAAGCCTTTTCATTGCAGTAAAGATGCTGGTTTGTAATTGATGTTGATCAAAAATGCAACATCTGAGCCATCTGTTTTTCTTGTCTCATTCAGGGTAAGGACATTCTCAGATTTAGCAGTCTGCGAAATGATTTTCCCTCATTCTTCAACCTGCCCTGTGCTTACTGCCGTCTAGGCTGCAATTACCCTTCAAGACGACAACCATCAGCGTCCTACAGAGCAGCACATCAAACCACTGCTGATAATTTACATTGTTGAATATTAATAAAAGTCAGATTCAAGAGGGAAAGGTGCAGATTTTTTGTGAATAGAGAAAATGTCCCTTTGTTTAAAACCAGTTGCCCAAACAGCTAAATGTAAGAAATATGCCTTTGTTTATCCTTTTCCTGATTGACTGTGAATGAAATACTTATAAAATGAGTCAAAATTTTAAAAGCACATGGTAGAAATGCACAGTTATAAATAAATAAATAAATATGGATTTATTTTATCGAGCTACTTCAGTCTCTGATTCTTGGTGTTGTGCATGCTGCTGCACTCCATCATTTTAGCTACGTAAATAAAAGGGTGCCATCTTTATTCTTATGAGTGACACTCTTAATTTTTCTCCACTGTTGAATATGCAAAGGGAAAAAAAACTTAACATAAAATTTCAAGAAAAATCTGACAAACGCATGCTTGTGTTATGATGAAGGCGACAAGTCCGAAATGAAGGCATGAATGGTGGAGATGCCACAATGAATTTGTGAAATTGAGAGTTTTGTGTACATTTTTTACTTTCAGTACTCACTGTTAGAACTAACTGATTTTTTTTTAGCACCACAAGTGAAGGCACATGCCTATGACAGTTTTTTTTTTCTTCCACTTTCATCAATAAGTCAAACATTTGGCTTAATAGCTCCAATATTTTTGAGGTACCCTCTAAATGATGTAAATGTTTGGGTTGGTCTGGGACTTACAAACTTGAATTGTTGAGAAAGAATTCTGCAAAAAAAAAATTTTTAAAGTTAAATTTTGAGATAATAACCAAAAATATTTGAATTACAAATAGTGTCATGCCTTTAGAAATGTGTTCTCATGTGTTCTTTTTATCTCGTTATCACAGCTTAGAGCGACTCGTGTATCTTCGTAGTGACTCGTGTAT